>NC_044983.1:31380220-31500556 GCF_008728515.1 Papio anubis
GGGGGGGGGAGGGGGGAGGGATTGCATTGGGAGTTATACCTGATGTAAATGACGAGTTGATGGGTGCAGCAGACCAACATGCCACAAGTATACATATGTAACAAACCTGCACGTTATGCACATGTACCCTACAACTTAAAGTATAATAATAATAAATAAATTAAAAAAAAAAAAAAAAGGCTACCTGGGATTAAGCATGATCAACATGGCAGCTCCAACGTCCCTTTCTCTTTGCCAGCCACGTGTACAGTAAGGAGCAGACAAGATGGGCTGGCCAAGTGGAAAGCCCATTTGTATAATAGGATTAGGGTGGGGCAACCGGCCTTTCCTACAAGCTCTGTAAAAGTCACACCTGGTTGAGCCAATCTATGGGCCCTACATAAATCAGACACTGCCTCCTCAAGCCTGCCTATAAAATCTGTTGCAGTTTGCCGCAGGCTGGCTTTTCCCTTTTGGACATATCTTTCTGCTCTTCTCTCTCCTCTCTTTGCCTATTCAGCTTTCCACTCCTTAACCCACACACATGTGTCTGTGTCCTTAATCTTCTTGGTGCCAGACGATGAACCTTGGGTACTTACTACAGACAATGATGCCACTTTATTTTGAGAACAGATTTGAGTTTTGGAAACAGCTGCAGTGTAGGAAGCTTGGAGGAGATGGAGAGAATCACTTAGAAAGCTGAATTTGGAAAGGTAGACGCTACAGTGTCTGATCCCTTTTTTGTTTTTCCTTTTTCAAATAGGAGCTTCTTTAGATTTTTCAAAGATTGACCCTGCCTGTGGTAAGGGTAAATTGAGATGTACAGTCATTACCTGTGATATGGTAATACCTGCTTCTCTCCCAGTGAAAGTATTCCATGACAAATGCATCAAGTTGGACAGTCACCTTCATGGCCTTTAAAGGACTCAAACCTCAAAATTGGATATACTGGTGGAGGAAGCCTAGAGCTAAAGAGTTGAGATTTTTGGGTCATGTTCCAGCATAAGGAACTCCAAAGATCATGTGAATTTATCCTGATTCTGAAATTTCATTTCTATTTTCTACAGTAGAGTCTAATGCTCTAGGAATATGTTTTGGGATTACTTTTACTAAAGCGAAGTTTGCTTTATTTGCATTTAGGATAATTGGATTTGGCATATAGGAACCCCGAGAAAAGACTAACAAGAAACCTATGCTAGATTAAGATCTATGTGAAATTGACTGAATCCAGCCTCTATCTTTATTAGTGATAGAATCACAGGATTTAGACTAACACTGAAAAAATGAGAGATTTGGACGAGGTGAAAAGGAAGTTTCTAAACCTTCTGCCCTGGTGATCTTTGAGTTGGAATGTGATATATAGCAGCCTATCCAGAAAGCTTTAAATTCTGTGATGCCCAGTTTCGGGAAGAATAATGACTTTTTCACTGGCATGTCATCATGATCACTATTTTTTAAACTTCAAGTAGAGTTCATTGTTTATGGAGGCTGGGAATTTGTCAGTCTTGATCAAAATATTTGCAAAAGATACTTGAGAAGAAATAAGGAAAAGGGAAAAGTAGCCTTCTTTATTGATACCTGTAAATTTTATTTGTGGGTTTTTTGTTTGTTTGTTTTATTTGTTTGTTTGTTTTTGAGACAAGGTCTCGCTCTATTGCCCAGGCTGGAGTGCAGTGGCATGATCTTGGCTTACTGCAACCTCTATCTCCCGGGCTCAAATGATTCTCCCACCTCAGCCTCCTGAGTAGCTGGGACTACAGATGCATGCCACCATGCCTGGCTAATTTTTTTTTTTTTTTGTAGAGGTGGGGGTCTCACTGTGTTGCTCAGCCTGGTCTCAAACTTCTGGACTCAAATGACCCTCCTGCCTTAGCCTCCCAAAGTGCTGGGATTACAGACAAAAAGCACTGCGCTTGGCCTGATTCTTATAAATTAAAGCAAGTCATCCTGAAGCTTTGAGCTATATAGATCACCTTACATAAGCTATATCTAATAAGTTACATATCATACATATGATATGTACATGTGATTATATATATAACTATATATAATATATATATAAACTACCTAAAATAGTATTTGGAAAATTTTCTCTTCAAGAAAGTATTTCTATGGACTTCGACAAGACTTTCTTGCTCTGTAATTTTTGTCCTTCCCTTCTTACTCAAAATACTCTCCTGACATAAAACATTTAGGTGACTAAAATGTGATCATCTTTCTCATTAAAGGAACTCAGACCATTTATACTATAAGCCACCCTCTCTCTACCAAGTCAAACAAAAGTAGCTTCTCATTTCATCCTAAAACAAAGAGCTTTTAGGAGCAGAAGTGATGAGGCAGCTAGAAAAATGTACATAGGAAAGAATCCTGAATGTGGGAGCTAGTGCCACCTTTGCCTTTGAACAGCTGCGTGCCTTTAGGCAAATCACACGACCTCTTCTGGCTTCAGTTTTCTGAACTGCAGAATGTGGAGTTGAATGAGAGTTTCCAAGATGGTGGATCTGTAACCAGTCTGCACGTTAGAATCACCTGTAGGCTTTGAAGGAGATGAGTTCCTTGCAGTAAAGAATAGCGATGTATCCCCAGAGCCTAGGACACGGCACTTACTTAAGGTTGCCAGACCTGTCAGATAACCCAGGACGTCCAGTTAAATTTGAATTTCAGATAAACATGAAAAATTTTTAGTGTAAATAGGTCCCAAATATTTATCTGACAACCCTACACATAATGGTCAAAGTTTCTTTGTGGAATGAATATCATTGAGCCTCTACCCATGGGAATTTCAGATAAGGAATGCCACGTGGTAGGGGAATACGTTTCAATAGCATTTTTAGTCACATCACATGGAAATCTTATTTACTCTTTTCCCAAGCTTTACTAGCCTTGATGGAAGCAGTTTTTCACCCTCTGACAAGAATTATATCAATTGGGATGCTTTAGGTCCTAAGTAAAGTATACCTTGATTAAAATAGCTCAAATCATAAGGAAATTTATAGGTTTACTTAACGAGACATCTGGAGCTAAGATGATGTCATGCAGGACCCAGGTGTTCCCATCATCTTTCTGATGGGACATCCTCAGTGTGTTGGCTTTCACTTTCAGGTTTGTCCTGTTACGTTTTCAACATGGCTGTTGTATCTCCATATATCATGTCTTCACATAAATATATTCAGGGAAAAGAAGGGCAGTTTTGTGTTGTACATGTCTTTTCAACAGGAGAAAAGAAATCTTTGCTAAGGATTTCTACTCTAGAAAACGTCATCTTAATAATCATTGGCCAGAATTGGCTCACATGCCTATGGCCAAGCCGAAAGGAAGGCTGCAATGCAACTGTCAGATGTTTTCACTCCTCCTGGTGGGAGGCAGCTTCTGTAACAATGAAGGAGGTGGGTGAAAATTGAATGTCATAAAGGCACCTGGGTGTCATCATCAACTATTACACCTAGGGTAATCTTTTCCTTTCAAATGACACTAACACATGAATGGGTTCTTGGCTGATAGACGAGTCTGAAGGAGTGGGAAATACATCACTCTTTAGGAAGTGGTTTCTTTGAAGGCCTTGATGCATTAAATTCTCACCTGAAAAAAAAAAAAAGACATCTACATTGGTTCCAACATGGTTTGTTAGTTGTGCTGTCATTTAGCCAGAGTGATTAGAGCTTTTAAAATACACAATGACATTCATTTCTGCACAGAAAAAAAATAAATTTAAAGAGTTTTTTTTTTTTTTTTTTTGGAGACTGATTTTTGCTTGTGTCACCCAGGTTGGAAGGCAGTGATGTGATCTCTGCTCATTGCAACCTCCACCTCCCAGGTTCAATTCTCTTGCCTCAGCCTCCCGAGTAGCTGGGATTACAGGCACGTACCACCATGCCTGGCTAATTTTTATGTTTTTAGTAAAGATGGGGTTTTATCATATTGGCCAGGCTGGTCTCAAACTCCTGACCTCAGGTGATCTGCCCACCTTGGCCTCCCAAAGTGCTATGATTACAAGCATGAGCCACCACGTCTGGCCTAAATAATGCTTTTTTCTTGTTCTGTTATTCACCTCAGTTTTTCATATAAAAAATATGGCAGAAAATCTCACTGCATACACACACACACACATTTTAGAAATGGCAGAATCCTCATTTCATAGGGGGCTCCTTAGTTGGAATTCATCCAAGTGCACTTTCAGGCTTAAGTACACTATTAAGAAAGGTAATATAGATGATAATTTTTTTTTTGATACGAACGACTCCTCAAGATTCTGAAAGTGCTCTGCATGCTTGTTTTAACCTGCAGTCGCTTTGATCAGGGGGAGCAGAACAAGGTGTTGCAGTGTGAGGAATACTTAACTAGCCTCAAGGCCTGCAAAGGCACTCTGGCCCAGATTTTCACACAACGTTATATGCTTTGTTCATCATGTAAGTGGGGTGGGCCGCAGAGGTGGATTCTTCCACGTGCTTGTAAAACACAAATATTTAAGTGTATTTTCCCAAAGCTTATATAAAATTCCAAGTGGTATACAAAATACATTTAAAATGCCACATATGGAGAAAAAAGAAAATAAAACTAGTATTTAATGAAAAGCTTTGGTATGCCAGACGTGATGCTAAATGTCTGACATCTTTGGATTTATGTAATCTTGAAAGCAACGTTTTGAGTTATTTTATAGGCTATTGATTCACCCAAGGTCATATAATCTAATGAACATCAGAGACAGAATGAGAGTCATTGCCAAAGAATACGTCTGCAAAGGAAGATATGTGGAGTTTTTACAAATACACACTTGATAAGGAAGGTTTTTCTTCAGCTGTATCTTTGCCTGTCTATTAAAACAATTTCTGCTTAAGGTTGAATTTCAGAGCAGGCTTTACACCCAAAACAGCACTCATGATCATTGGTGAGATACCTAATCAGAGATTGTTTTCTTGAATGATCTGCACATTTTCTTTTGCTCACTGACAAGGATAGGTACATTCTCTGGAGTTCACTCCATTATGCATTCCAAGCATAGCAGCTCAATCATTAATTATTCTCAGTAAGAGTGGCCAAAGTTCTCTTCCTTCTTTGAGTGATAGGATAGAACAGTAAAAAACAAAACCTTGGGTACTCAGTAGTTAAGCAGCATGTGATCCAACAGCCCAATTTTTTTCCCTCAAAGTTTAGTTTAGATTCAGAGGGTACACGTGCAGATTTGTTTCCAAAATACATTGTGTGGTGCTGAGGTTTCATGTATGAATTGCCTAGGGTAGTGAGCATAGTACTCAACAGGTACTTTTCCGTCCCTTGGTTCCCACCCTCCTGCTCTTGTATTCTCCAGTCTCTATTGTTCCCATCTTTCTGTCCACATGCACCCAATGTTTAGCTCCCACTTATAAGTGAGAACATGCGGTGTTTGCTTTTCTGTTTCTCATTAGTTTGCTTAGGATACTGGCCTCCAGCTGCATCCATCCAGCATCCTAATTGTTACAGATCCTCTAATTCTACACTGTTCCCTCATTTTCTGAGGGTAAAGGAGGGGGAAGAACATGGATTTTTTGTGCTGAAGGAACAAGTAGCTTTGAACCTTCTTAAGGCAGTAAATTTGAGTTGTAGCACAAAATACCATAGTTTGTTTGTTTGTTTATTTATTTATTTATTTATTTTTGAGACAGAGTCTCACTCTGTTGCCCAGGTTGGAGTGCAGTGTTGTGATCTTGGCTCACTGCAACCTCTGCCTCCCAGGTTCAAGGGATTCTCATGCCTCAGCCTTCCAAGTACCTGGGATTACAGGCATGTACCACCATGCCGAGGTAATTTTTGTATTTTTAGTAGAGACGGGGTTTCACCATGTTGGCCAGGCAGATCTTAAATTCCTGACCTCGAGTGATCCGCCCACCTCGGCCTCTCAAAGTGCTGGGATTACAGACGTGAGCCACCATGCCCGGCCCAAAATAGCATAGTTTCTAAATCTTGAACTGTGTGTTAGCTTCTCAGAAAGGCTCTGATACATGCATAGGTGTGTGTAGTGATCATTTGAGGAGAGGGTGGGAGTTTGGGGGAAGCCTTGAGAACAAAGAAAATCATGCAATAGATTCTCATTATTGCTGGAAAAAGATAGAAGGAAGAATCTAAAGGTATATTAGTCCAGTAAAAAGAAAACAATACTGCCCAAAGATTCTCTTACAGAAATTTTTCTGGTTCCTGGTAATGAGGACATAGTAAATGTTTAATTTACTGCTCAATGTAGAAAATGTATTTATTCAATCCTTTACTGAATACCTTTTATGTATCAGATACTGATATAGGAATGAAATAGAATTATAAACTGACATATAGGATGGAAAGTGTCACAACAAGAAAGTTAGATGTCAAACTTTAAGAAAAAAGGTAGGAACAAATTTTAAACCATTCATTCTTTAGTGTGACTCATGAATCCCATGTCAACTTTATACTGTCTCACCCACTTATTATATAAGCTATCAGTGAGGCCCAAGGCCCTTGAAAAATTCTGCTCACTTAAAAAGAGTGAGAAAAGTGGTTTTGAGTAGAACTAATAATTACTAGGTGTATGAAAAAAGTGTTATGTTGACCTTTTAAAATAGTTTAAGTCAAAGATTGCAGCCTAGAACATAAATTTCAACTGTTACCCGAAAGAGACAGCTTCAGATTTTAGTATTTAAAAAAATTTAGCTTACTCTCAGAACTCTAATATTAACTTTCACTTAGAGGAATAGCTTCTGAAATCTAACCTGAGCCAAAGGAAAACTTCTGTTGATAATTCTCTAGCTCGGAGAACAATTCTGTGCCACTCCTGGTGTTTGTCTTGACCATTCTCTTGTCTATATCTGATTTGCTTCCAAACTCAGAGGTGGGGGGACAGGGCATTATTTATACTTATTCCAAAACCGTAGCATTGCCTAGAGTTGCAGACCAGGTAACCCTAGGGCAGGCCCTGCCCATACTTGGCTTTAGTGGCAGGCTGACTCAGACAAGAGAAATCCTTCATGGATTTCTTACTATTAATTCTTTTTGGAGGAAACGTTCTCTGAACCGGAAACGAGTTCACTGAAAGTATATGAAAACTAGCTTGTACCCTGGTTTATTAAGGGGTCACACTGGATTACACAGCTGAAAGGAGGGGTTCCCTAATGGTTCATGAAACCAGGAAGAAGACTGATCCAAAAAATGCTAAACGTATGAATTAAAACGGAACAGTAGATTGCCCCAATATTCAGAAAATGGCTGAAAAGATTTTCAGTTTTCATTGCAGGATTGGGCTCCTGAAGACACACTGAGTCTCGAACAGTAAAGGTCTTATGTACGATTTTTTAAATGAAATTTTAGCTAAAACAACTGGTAGACAAGTTTCCTTGACATCTTTATAGAATGTGTTAAACCTGTTCAACAAAAATATACTGAAAGACCCCATGTAAAAGGACTTCGAAAGGTCATTTAGCCCAGTGTGTCTCAGCTGCTGCATCACACCCCGTGATCCATTCAAATATCTCCTTGTCCTTTCAAAGAGTCCCGTTGATCTTTCACTTCTCTACTAGTCTAACCTCATCACTAATTTATTCCATGGGTGTAACAATCATTCTCCTTGCTCCTACAATGTTCTGCAAATCTACAACACTCATATAGTGAAAATCACAGTGCTGGACTTGCTGTTACAATCAAGACTTTGGCTTATCATAGAGTAATTTAGTCTCTCTCTCTCTCTGGCTGAAAGCAGGACATCTAATACCTTCTAAGGTCTCTAAAAAAGAGGTATGGCCATCTTCACAGATTCTTCATGAACAGTCTTCTTTGAGTTTTAAACCTTGCATCTGTTTTCTCCATATTTTCTTAACCAAAGCATATCCCACTTCGTCTGGGCACCGAGTCTCCTGGGTTAAGATTTTGATTTGTTTCTCTTTTCCTTTCCAGTGTATTTCTCTGATTGGCCCTCATTCATATCCCATAGCATCCAGTGCTCATATAATGCAAAGAGCTCCATGTTCCCTGGTGCATTCATATTTGTGCATATGGTATGTATCAAAACAGTTTTTAATTTCATATAGCTGTGCAGTCACTGCTGGTGTCTCCTGCTTCTAGAAACCTTGCCAGTACCATCTGTAGACACTTTAATTATGCTTTCTGACCAGAGGGCAACTGGCAGGAATTAAATATGTTATGATTATATTCAATGAAATCTCAGGGTTCCAGTGCTTTAGCTCAGAAACAATACCAGCTGGCCTTCAGTAGGAGACAGAGGTTAACAAGACCCCCACTTCAATGGCAGTGATCTGTCTCAGAGTCAGCAAATACTGTTGACACTAAAGAGTAGCAGAACTCAGATCCTACACAAATATCACCCATTGGCTGGTCAAGATAATAGGACTGGGTATGTAAATGACAGAAACAGAAAACTTGTCTGGGTGCTGGATGTACCTTTTTGGGACCAGGAGGAATTATTGTGACTGGCTTTGGGATCACAGCAAATTAGTCAGGCTGACTTACTGCAGCTTTAAGGACTCTCCACAAGAAAAAAAAAAAAACTCACTAAATTGAAGGAAATGAGCTTGCTTAGCCGACCCTCCGTGTAGCAGGTGACCTGGATGTGAGGGTGGGCAGGATATCCATGGAGCCATGTGGACCAATGTCGTTTCAGCTGACCTGCAAATTATCCCCTCCCTCCCTCAGTAGTCTACCCTAAAGTGGCATGATTCACATATGACCACAGATTAACAGTTACATTCCTTCTACAGTTTAACTTTCTGATCATTTTGTTATATATAACTACTTGCCTCTCTATGTAGCCCTCCATATTAGGGGTGGTTTTTGGGGAAATGATGCACATGCACCATATACACTCATTGTGGTAGGAACACCTGGGTATTTTGCATTTGTTGAAAGGGACCTTCTGCTTTTCTTGTGAGAATAGTGTCAAGTGAGTGGAACGTGGAGTTATGTATAAGAGGAAGGAAAGGAAAATAGACATGCAATGAGTCCTTCATTATATGAGACTGGTGAGGGAATTTGTGTTATTCAGAAAATTTGAGTCCAAATTCCAGAGATTAGCTTGCAGAGACAAAGGATAGGACTCTTTGTCCTTTGTTTTAAAATCAACTTTATTGAGGCGTTATTTGTGTACAATAAACTGCATTCATTGAAGATGTACAACTTGGTGTGTATACTCGTTAAACCACTGCCACAATCAAGAGAATATTTCTGTCTTCCAAAACTACTTCCTTGACTCCTTTCTTTCCATCCCTCCCTTTACTCTTGGCCCCAGGCAACTCTGATCTGCTTTATTGTCACAGCTTTTTTACATTGTCTAGGATTGTGTATAAATGGGATCATACTCTTACTTCTGAATTCTTACATTCAACATAATGATTTTGGCATTAATTCATTTCTTTGTGTGTAAATTAGTAATTTTAGAAATTGTTGAATAATATCCCATTGTATGGATGCACCCCTTTTTGTTTATCCAGCACCTGTTGGTGGACATATAGGTTGTTTCCAATTTTGCTTCTAGTACAGAAAGTTGCAATAGGTTGTTTCCAATTTTTGATTACTTTGCATAAAGCTTCTATAAATATTTGTATACAGGTCTTTGGACATATGTTTTCACTTCTTTTGTGTAAATACTTGGGAGTGGAATGTCTGTGTCATATGTTTAACTTTTCAATAAATTGCAAAACAGCTTTTTCAAAGTGATTGTACCATAATACATGCCCACCAGCAAAGTATGAGAGTTCCAGTTGCTTGACATCATCACTTATATTTGGTATTGTTCATCTTTTTAATTATAGTCGTTCTAATGCATGGATAGTGTCATATCATAGTTTTATTTCAATTTCCCTGATGAATAATGTGCTTTACATCTTTTTATGCCATTTATATACCTTCATTAGTGAAATGTCTGTTCAAATTGTTCATTTCTTATTGAATTCCTTGCTTTTCTATTATGAAGATGTAAGGGTCTTTATATAGTCTGGAGACAGGTCCTCTGTTGATTACATACTTTGAAACTTTTTCTACTACTCTGTGGGTTGTTTTTTCATATGCTTAACAATGTCTTTTTCAAAGAGCAAAAGTTTTTAATTTAAGTCTGTTTTCTTTTAGAGTTCATTGTTTTTTGTCCTAGCTAAGAAGTCTTTAGAAAACCCAAGGTCATAAAATTTCTCCATTATTTTCTTCTAGGAATTTTATTGCATTAGGCTTTAACTTAGGCCTATGAAAATTTTAAGTCAATTTCTGTATGCAGTTTGAGGTAAGAAGTGAGATTATTTTTAAGTATGGGTATCTAATTGTTTCAGGACCACTGAATCTCCTTGCCACATGTATTAAATGTCAATTGGCCACGTAAATGTAGATCTATTTCTGGACTCTATTCTATTTCACTGTTTCAGATAGCAATCTTTATGTCGATACAACACTGTCTTGATTACTGTAGATGGTACAAGTTCTCCATTTTGTTCTTTTTCGAAATGTTTTGGCTGTTCTAGATCCATCTAATTTCTAAATAAATTTTAGAATCAGCTCATCAATTTCAGTGTTTCACTGAATGCTTGTTGAAATATTGGCTGGGATTGCTCTGAATCCATAGATCAATTTGGGTAGAACTGACATCTTGACAATTGATTCTTCCAATGAACTATGACTTGCAATCTTTCAATACATTTATACATGTTTTATTTCTCCATTTATGAGATTCTTCCATCATTTCTCTCAGCAGTGTTTTCTAGTTTTCTGTGAGGAGTGCTCACACGTCTTAAATATATTCCTAAGTATTTTTTACATTTTTACTCTTACAGATCACATCTTTAAAATTTAGTTCTCCAATTGTTTACTGCTAATATATGAAAATACAATCTTTTCTGGTATTAACTTTACATTTTGCAACCTTGCTGATTTCATATTGATTTCAGTAGTTATTGCACAGAGTCCTTGGAATTTCCTATATAAATACTCATCCCATCTGTAAAGTGAGTCCAATTTTTTTCTTCCTTTCTTGATTTACTTTTTTTTTTTTTGAGATGGAGTCTCTCTCTCACCCAGGCTGGAATGCAGTGGAGCAATCTTGGTTCACTGCAACATCCACCTGCTGGGTTCAAGCGATTCTCTTGGCTTAGGCTCGGTGTGTGCCACCAGGCCTGGCTAACTTTTGTATTTTTGGTAAAGGTGGGTTTTTGCTATCTTGGCCAGGCTGGTCTCAAACTCTTGACCTCAAGTGATCTGCCTTCATCAGTCTCCCAAAGTGTTGGGTATACAGGTGTGAGCCACTGTGGCTGGCCCTTCATTTGCTTTTGATGTGATTTTTGTTTCACTTGTTTGTTTTTTCTTTACTCTTACTCAGTTGCAGGCAGTTTTCACTGTTGCTCACAGGGGATAACCCAGCACTATATTGAAACCTTGTTTTGGAAATGACAGTGAGAAGAGGACACAAACACAGCAGATGCACGGGAGCACGTGGGGGCGATGGGACTTTTTAATTTCCTAAGAAATTTAGCAGAGATACCCAAACTGCTTATCACTGAGGGGCAGGAAAAGAACTGATTGAATAAAGAAAGTGAAGATGCAAAGGTATACAGTTAGCTAGAAGCAGAGCTAGACTTCAGTCTTGCTCTGCTGTTCCTGTTGCTCATGGGTCTGTCACACTGAAGTCCTTTGGAGCTGGTCAGAAGGAAGGAGAAAATGTGTTAGAGATGTGAAGGAACTGGATTCACGGTGGCTGGAAAACACTTACAGACTTTCAAACTATTAGTGATTTCCAAGTTAGTAGGCCAGTGTCAGCCTTCGGCAAACATGCCAATTGGATGCCTCTTCTCCTCCTCTGCACGTTCATTGCTGGCTGGAGAAAGCAGTCTCAGTCTCCGAGTCTCAATTTCTGGGCCATTCTCTCTTCTCTAACAGTATTAAACTCACTTCCCAGGGTCAGTTTCCTTCTTCCCCTCAACAAAAGTTCTCAATTAAATTCTACCCTGTACCTATCCCTTGACCTTAGTTATATTTTAACAAGATACATCTGAAGATGTTTTAAGTTCCAAACAAGTGAAAGCATAAATATAAGAACACCACGTATAAAGGAAAGGAAATAGCATTTATTGAGCACAGGTACTACATGACATCCAGAGTTGTTATTTAATCAAAATAAGATACAAAATCAGATTTATATTCTCATCATAGATAAAAGGACTGGGTTCAAGAGGTTAAGCATCTTGTTTAAGACTCTATAAAAATGAATTTGAGAAAGAATTTGAATCTCAGTCTGAGTTTTAAGTAAAGGCCCTTTCAGTTGTGCCTTTCTGATTCTTCAGTATTACTGAGAACCTTCATCATATCTGCTGACTTACCATTGACTGTATGATATGAGATTGTACACTTGTTTGCAGGAGTGTATTTGCCAGTTTATTCCCCACTCCTAGCATAGGGCATGGCAAATAGTAGGTATTCAATGTTTGCTTGTCTAATTGATTTAAATATTCACAAAATCATGTTTCTATTTGTGCTATTTATTCACCAATTACATACTTTTTAAAATGGCTGAGCATATATGTTTAGAGTAGGAGTCAGATAAATAAGCAATTCACTGTACATAGTGATACCAACTATGCTAGAGGAGTGAATAAAGTATTAAAGAAGCACAAAGAAGAGTTACGTAATCTGGCATTGGGGGTCAGCAAAGGCTCCTGGATGAAAGGTTATTTTGACGTTAAATGTGAAGAATGATGCAGTGTCAAAGACACTCCAAACAGAGGAGCAGTTGTGCAAGACTGGAAGTGAGAGAAGTTGACACATCTAAGGAAATGTAAATAGCTCAATATGGCTGGACATAGAATGTGAACCATAGAACAATGAGGGATGAAGGCAGAGAATGAAATAGGCATCAACTATGAGAAGACCGTTATGTTCTGTTAAGGCTTTATCCTGAGGGAGCCACCAAAGGTATAAAATCAGCAGATGGCAGGGTCAGATGTTTAAGTCAGAAAGAACTTGGTGGTTTTCTTGTGGAAAGTGATTGAAGGGCAGATCATGGCTGATTTGAGATGAAAAACGATGGTGGTCTACTCTAAGGTAAAGAGTATGGGACTGGGGCAAGTAGGTGGATTTGAGAGAAAAGTAAAATTAATAGAGTTTGGTCACCGATTTAGTTTTGAGAGTAATGGAGAAGGAGTTGATAAGGATGATTCTTAGGTTTGGGGTTTGAGAAATTGGTGGGCAGTAATGTCATTTAATGAGCTCTCTTGAGCCCAGGTGAAGGATTTATCTGTAGAAGAATATCTCCAATGACTGTCTTCCCAATTTACTAAAGCATGAAATTAATATTTATTTCACTAAGCTATTAGGTCCCCCACCCAACTAATTTATCATATCTCTTTACAATACCGTCCTTTTCTGTGTCAGTAAGGTTGCAAACCTTATGCTCATTATTGGTTCCTCCTCTTCTCAACGCCTCCCCTTTCTTCTTCTTCTTCTTCTTTTTTTTTTTTTGAGACAGAGTCTCGCTCTGTTGCCCAGGTTGGAGTGCAGTGGTGCGATCTTGGCTCACTGTAAGCTCTGCCTCCCAGGTTCGTGCCATGCCATTCTCCTGCCTCAGCCTCCCAAGTAGCTGGGACTACAGGTGCCTGCCACCATGCCCGGCTAATTATTTTTTCTATTTTTAGTAGAGACACGGTTTCACTTTGTTAGCCAGGATGGCCTCGATCTCCTGACCTCGTGATCTGCCCACCTGGGCCTCCCAAAGTGCTGAGATTATAGGCATGAGCTGCCACACC
Organism: Papio anubis; assembly: GCF_008728515.1. NCBI lineage: Eukaryota > Metazoa > Chordata > Mammalia > Primates > Cercopithecidae > Papio > Papio anubis. The sequence continues at coordinate 31,393,930 of NC_044983.1, forward strand.
CGGCTCACCCCTCCATTTTCAATTAGTCATCAAGGCCTGTTAATCATTGCTTATCAATCAATGTCTCCTGAGTCAGCCTGTCTTCTATCCCCACCAGTCTGAGCCCTTATACCTTCATGCCCACACTATTTCCCAGCCAGCAGTTTTCTAGCTCGTCTCCTTACCTCCAGTTGTTCCCCAATGCACTCCATCTGGCATCCACAAGGAGTGATTTTCTTTAAACAGTGTTTTCATCGCCTCTGTCCCTCAGATGTGTTCAGTGCAGTCTTCTCTAGCCAGATGAGTTACTCATCAGCTTCCCAGCATGCCTTATGCATTTGCACGTAGGAAACCTTTGCGTGGAATGTGGCTTTCTTCTAACACTCTCCTTTGCCTTCCCAAGCAGTCTTCATTCTTTTGGGCTCAGTCCAGCCTGCATGATCCTCCTGTGACCATCCATAACAATCCCTCCAGTCCCTGAAATCCTTTGGCACATAAAACCAATCTTGTACACTTTCTTGTGTTGTTCTCTATGTAAGTCTTGTCTCCCTATCTGAGCAGAAGGCTCCTGAAAGGTGATATAATAGGTCACTTCCCCAGTCTGTGGTGCACATTCAGAAGGGATCTGATTCTGATCAGTTCACTTGCTGTTATTTCTTGCTGCCAGTTGCCTTTGTAATTGAACACAGGTTATGCCAGTAGGATGGATAATTGTCCACTCCATCTGGGATATCCTTGCTAGTCTAGGTCCCTGTCCAGTTAATAGCAGTGACCTATGTTTGGTGCCAAGACCACAACTCTGGCTCACATTCCCACACTCAGCCATTGTTCCTCACATACACTGCTGGCTCTGAGTGGCTAGATCTGGAGAGTCTTCTATTTTGGCCAGTCATGGTGCAAAATCAGCTTTCCTATTGGAACATCAATCCAGGAGGCCCTTGTCACTAGCCCAGGTGCCTTCTGTCATTTTGGCTAGCTCCCCTTTAGGAGTCTTCTCTGTAAACTAGTATATATTTTCTTCTTCAGAAGCCACATTTCCATACCAAGGTTTATTTCAAGTTCTATATCTTTCTGGCAACTGCAGTCTTCCTTATTATTTTCCCCTCCCTCAGCAAGGAATACCTATCTACCCTACATGAACATAGTGAATAGGGTGAGCATGGGTATTGGAGGAGGGTCAGTGAATGATGTCAGTGACTCTAACTAGAACAAAAGTGATTCACCTGAAGGTAATCTATGGTCACACCTTATACAAAGGAGAGAGACTTGTTTCATTTTTAGATGCCTGTGCCAAACATCATTTTCTCTCTGCTTCTTCCTCAACCCCAAATCCATTCTCCACTCTACTAAAGAGGCTGCCATGTACAGACAGCTTCTTCAGGGAATATTTGTCCAGTATTTTCCATGAGTTTGGGTAAAAGGTGGGGCACCTTCAGGAGACTGCAGGCTGGGAAGTGAAATGAGAGGGGCCAACTATTTATTCCTCTATTGCCTGCTTGCCTCATAGCAGTTCTGGAAGTGGCTCAATCATCTATGATAGCCGGGCATGGTGGCTCACGCCTGTAATCCCAGCACTTCAGGAGGCCGAGGCAGGTGGACCACCTGAGGTCAAGAGTTTGAGACCAGACTGGCCAACATGGTGAAACCTTGTCTCTACTAAAAATATAAAAATTAGCTGGGTGTGGTAGTGGGCACCTGTAACCCCAGCTACTCTGGAGACTGAGGCACAAGAATCGCTTGATCCCAGGAGGCAGAGGTTGCAGTGAGCCGAGATCACACCATTGCACTCCAGCCTGGGCAACAGAGCAAAATCTCTGTCACAACAACAAAATCATCTATGGCAAAAGGACTGGCCAGGTGCCCCTCTTCCATCATTTCAACTCTCTTGACTTCAATAACACCATTGCCTCCCTGTGACCTTTAGGATCAGGAGTAGTAACAGGTTCCCACTATTGCTAGTCCCTGAGCACTTTAACATCTCTTGACAGCTCTCTTAGCTCTGTTACTTCACTATATTCTCTTTGGCGAAACTCTTTTCAACATGCTGTCTGTCTGAGGCATGAATCCTCATTCCTACAATGCCCTCTCAAAGAGCACCCAGATTTATCTTTATGTTACTGAGGGATGGATCTGGGCATATCTGTCTATCCCAAGACACAAAGCACGTGGCTGACTACTATAAAATCATTTAATACCCTAAAGAAAGATATTAATAAGCTAAATTCAGTTCTTCTGTGTGAATCCAGCGTTCCTGTTGAAGCCAGCCATGCTTCCAGCTGTGAACTCTGTTAGCACTGGTGTTCTGATACTGCACTGTGGGTTTGGCCCTTCACCCTGCAGGGCCCTCCACTAATAATGAAGGATTGAAACTATATTATCTTATCATCTGACAGTGGTGGCACATTGAATAGATTCAACAGCCTATCTAAAACCCAACAAAATGTCTCTTCCATCTCCCAGCTCAAAAAATTATAAGACATTGGGGCTGATATTATGGGTGAATCTAGCTAATTTGCAACTGTCTGAGAAAATGTCTGTAAAAAAAATTATTTCAAGAGGGCTGATGCTTAAACATTGCTACCTTCAGGGTAACTTGGAAATGATCTGTTTGCAGTCCTTTCTGTTTAACACGGGCAATGTCCATTTTCAGAACTAGAAGCATCACTACTCATCTATGATCAAAGACAAACTCCAAGCAAATGCCTTAGCAGAGATTGCTGCTCTGCTGCTTGTTGGAGGCCTCAGCAATTTTTGTTTCAATTATTTTGTCTCCATACATCATGTTCCTGTAAGAAATTTCCAACATATTTCCAAGTTATTTTAGCTGGGTATTTTCTCTGCCAATCTCTGAATTGGTGTTCCTATATTAAGAAGCAAAGTTTCTACTTTTTGCTCCTTAATTATTCTTCCCAATGGAAAAAAGGAGGGAAAGGATCTCAGGATTCTTTTCCTCAGAATGTAGTGTACCTGTCTCTTGGGAAGAGTTTTTTCAGCCAAATGTCAAGTTGAAGGATCCAGAAGGGCCAACACATGCAAATTTGAAGCAAGGGTTTCCAAAGCAGAAGTCCAGCACCAACCCTGTCACACATGCGTAAAACAAATTATCCAATGGGAACAGCACATAAATCACTCAATAGAGGGTGCCAAAAAATTTCATTGCATTCTTTCCAGAATCTGAAACCCAAACATGCAAGAGTTCCAAACTCTTACCTAAAAATTCTGAAGGGAAAATGAACTGTGAATAGCTATGGAGAAAGCATAAGCAATTCATCCACCTGATGGGACCACCTGCTAATCAGTGTTCACACAGTATTTTGTGTCCAGCTATGAATCAAAATTCTTGAGCTAAGTTTAGGGCTTAAAAAGCCAAAGACCCCTGTCATCATCACCACTGCTATTTACCAGTGACTGAGCCAGAACTGGTGTGAGTTGCTATGTTTCTTTAAGGATGTTGATCTACGTGGGTTGTGTCTGATTTTGAGGGAGGAGCATGGGCTGGTTCCAGGTGTGATGGTTAATGGGTAGTGCAGTAAATCATGGTCATAGAAACTGAGGGCCTTTGGAGGTGAGGGCTTCAGTTTCTTAACCCACTGTATGCCCATGGAAGAGAACTCTGTGTTAGAGATGTCTAAGGAAAAGTACTTTCACATATGTTTTAGTGAATGTGCTCTTGCACAAGATACAGGATCTTGTATAAACTTTTCTAAAAACCATTTATGGAATAGACAAGAAACAAACGTTTCATATAGGAAAATGTCTGCTCTCCCAGGTGTAGGAAGTAAGTGGGGTCAAATACGAGGAGCTCCCAAACAACAACAACAAAACAAAAACAACTAGAAAAAAAGAAATGGATTTCCCTGTGTTCAGCTATAAAGTCAGTGCTCTGAAATAGATTAGGGGTGCACAAAGCCTTGTACTGAAGCACAAGATGTGATTAAATGTATCTATGTTTTAGTTTGTCAGGGGTGCTATAACAAAGCACCACAATCTAGGTGGCTTAAAACAGCAGAAATTCATTGTCTCATGGTTCTGGAGATGAAGAGCATAAAATTAAGATGACCTCAGTGAGAAAGTGACATTAGCATGATGGCAGAGTGACAGAGACCAGTCTTCATCCCCCGACAAAAATGAACAAATACGTAGTGATCCATGAACAAAATTAGCCTTGGGAGGGCTCAAGAGCCCAATTAAGAATCTACAACACAGTGGAGCAAAAGTGGAGAATAAGTACACAAAGGATTTCAGGGGAGATCCTGAAGTGTCTGAAGATGGCTAGGATCAAAGAAAAAGGGAGAGGCTACCAGGATCAACTATATAGGAGGTGACACTGTGTCCCTAATGGCTGCTTTTGCAGAGGACACTGGGATCTTTCTTTACTGTGGTTACTAAGTTACTAAAGAAATTCCTGTTGTTGATCCCCTCTCCTGGTAAAGGAGATGATGTTGCACCTTGCCCCGCCATCCACAAGCACCCAGTTGTGCTGCCCTGGGACTGGAAACACCACCTTTCCAAACCTGGCATTACTTCAGACCCTGGACCTGCAGTCACTCTTGTGTATGTCAGCACTCCAGACCCCAGCTCCACAACTGTTCTGTAAGTACCTGTATTCCAGTCCCTGGGTCTGCAAACATACTGCATGTGTCCACACCTCAAACACTGACAATCCTACTGCTGAATATTAGCCGTGCCCTGGGCTTTGGAGCCTTGGTTGCTCTGTGTGAACCCACACTAAGGATACCAGTTTGGTTGCTGCTCCATGAGTGCCTATACCTTTGATACCTGAGTCACCTCAACAGTGAGCCAACCCCAGATCTTTGAGGTGATGCAGCATCTCGTATGTATGCACTCCAAACCTGGTTCTCCAGCTGCACCATACACACCTGTGCCTCAGAAACTGAAGCCACCACTGTAATGAGCTAGTCCACACCCTGGGCCAAGGAGCTGTGGTCTCTGGGCATACCTGAACTTCAGACACTGGCTCTGTTCCCACAGTGAGTTAGCCCATATGTTGAACTCTGGAGATGCTATAGGTCTATATACAGCTATGTTTCAGACTCTAGCTTGGTGGTTGCTCCAAAAGCACCCACATCTCTCACACCATTATCAATGAGACACCAGTGCCATTGCTGCCCTGGACCTTAGAGCTGTGGGTCCCTCACATGCTCACATGTGCCAATCATCTAGTTTCTGGCTCTGTGACCATTCCATGAGTGTCACACATTAGACCTCAGTGCCACTGCAAGCACCTGTAAGCTGGACTCAGAACCAAGAAGGGATTTCCTTGGCCACAATTTCCGTGGTGGAATAAAAAATCAGGAGGAAATCAGTAGCCTTCACCACAACACTCCAACAGCCCTCACTGCTACCAAAGATGTCTACAGCACTGGCTGCAGAGGAGCACTGTACTCTTTGCTAATGCCAACCTCAGCTGACAGACCTGGGTGGAGGTTATGCTGCTGCACCCTCACTGGAGCCAGAACCACTGCACCCCACCCACCCAGTGCCCTAGAATGTAGCCATAATGTAGGGCCTTTTCCTGCCAAAACCAGTCTATAAAGTTTGAAAGAGATGATCACTCCATCAAATGCACAGACCTCAACACAAGGCAGTAAGAAACATGAAAAAACAAACATACCACCAAAGGAATGCAACAGTTTTCCAATAATCGATCCTTCCAAAATGGAGATCTATGAATTGCCTGACAAAAATCAAAATAATTATTTTAAGGAAGCTCAGTGAACTACAGGAGAACAGAGACAACTTGATGAAATCAGAAAATCATACAAATAAAATTAGAAGTTTAACCAGAGGGATAGGAATAATTGCAAAGAACCAAACAAACTGGAGCTAAAGAATACAATGAATAAAAAAGCGCAATACAGACTATTAACAGAACTGATCAAGCAGAAAAATGAATTGGTAAACTCCAACGCTGGAAATTTGAAAATATTTGATCAGAGGAGAAAATGAAAAGGAGTGAAAAGCCTACAAGATTTATGGGATATCTTCAAAAGAGCTAACAATTACATTGTAGAATTCAAGGAGAATAGAGAAAAAGTTTATTTAAAGAATTAATGTCTGAAAACTTCCCCAATCTTGGAAAATGTATAAACATCCAGGCACAGGAATCTCAAAGATCTCCAGCTAGATTCAATCAAAAGAAGACATATCATAAGCAAACTGTCAAAAGGCAAAGAGGATTTTAAAAGCAGCAAGAGAAAAAAGGATCCTCACATATAAGGGAACTCCTTAAGCCTATCAGTGAATTTCTCAGCAGAAACTTTACAGGCCAAGAGAGAATGGAATAATATTCATTTAAAGCACTGAAAGAAAAAAATGTAAACCAAGAATACTTTACCTGACTAAGCTGTTCTTCAGAAATTAAGGAGAGATGAAGACTTTCCCAGAAAAGGAAAATGGAAGGAGTTTACCACCACTAGACCTGCCTTACAAAAAAATGAAAGAATTCTTCAAACGGAAATGAAAGGATGCTAATTAGTAACATGAAAACATATAAATTATAAAACTCACTGGTAAAGGTAAGTACATAATTCAGAATACTCTAAAACTGTAATTGTATGTAAAATCACTTATTTCTAGTATAAAAGTTAAAAGAAAATTATTAAAAAATATAATTTTAAGGGATACACAATATAAAAAGACAGACATTATGAAATCAAAACCAAAACGGAGTAAACATGTAGTTTTTGTATGCAATTAAAATTATCAGCTTAAACTGTTATAAAATGTTTCATAATAACCACAAAGCAAAAACCTATCGTAGATGCACAAAAGATAAAGAGAAAGGAATCAAAGCATACCACTACTGAAAATTATGAAATTATAAAGACAATAAGAGGAACAAAGGAACAAAGAATCTACAAAACAATCAGAAGATAATTTTAAACTTACTTGAGACAGGGTCTTGCCTTGTTACTGAGACTGGAGTACAATGATGTGATCACAGCTCACTGCAGCCTTGACTTCCCAGGCTCCAGTGATCCTCCCACCTCAGCCTCCCAAATAGCTGGAACCACAGGCATGCACCATCATGCCCAGCTAGTTTTTGCATTTTTGGTAGAAATGGGTTTTTATCACATTACCCAGGCTGGTCTTGAACTCCTGAGCTCAAGGAATCCACCCGCCTCAGCATTTCAAAGTGCTGTGACTATAAGTGTGAGCCACTGTGCCTGGCCCAACCAGAAGATAAGTAACAAAATGGCAGTAGTAGGTCTTTACCTATCAATAATTCCTCTGAATGTAGGTAGATTAAATTATCTAATGTAAATAAATAGAGGAGTTTGAAAAGATTTTAATAGTAAAATTAAATGCTATTTATAAGAGATTTGCCTCACCTGCAAGGATACAAATAGACTGGAATTAAAGGGATGGAAAAAGATTCATACAAACAGAAACCAAAAGAGAGCACAGGGTACTAAGCGACTCTTAGTAATGAGATGTTAAATCAAAAACTGTAAAAAGAGACAAAGCAGGCTGATATATAATGACAAAAAGGTCAATTCATCAAGAGGATATAATAACTGTTGCTGGATGGGGTGGTTCATGCCTGTAATCCCAGCACTGTGGGAGGCCGAGGCAGGTGGATCACCTGAGTTCAAGATCAGCCTGGCCAACATGGTGAAACCCCATCTCTACTAAAAATACAAAAATTGGCCAGGTGTGGTGGCACACACTTGTAATCTCAGCTACTCAGGAGGCTGAGGCAGGAGAATCACTTGAACCAGGGAGACGAAAGTTGCAGTGAGCTGAGATTGTACCACTGCACTCCAGATTGGGTGACAGAACAAGACTCCATCTGAGGAAAAAAAAAAAATTATAAATATGTAGGCACCCAACATCATAGCACTTAAATACATAAAGCAAAATTCATAGCTCTAAAAGAAGAGACAGATAGCAATACAATAATAGGAGACTTCAACTCTCCATTCTTAACAATGTGCAGATCATCCAGACAGAAAACCAATAAGGAAAGATTGAATTTGTCTATGCTTTAGACCAAATGAACATAACAGACATACAGAACAGTCCATCCCACAGCAGCAGAATACACATTCTTCTCAAGTACATAGGGAACATTCTCTAGGATAGGTCATATGTTAGTCCATAAAACAAGTCTTAATAAATTCAGGAAGATTGAAATCATATGAAGTATCTTTTTGACTACAATGGTATGAAACTAGAAATGGATAATACAAAAATAATGGGGGAATTTATGAATATATGGAAATTAAACATCATCCTAAACAAATGAATAAAGAAAAACAAAAGGGAAATAATCTTGAGACAAAATGGAAACAAACCATACCAAAACACATAAGATGCAGCAAAATCACTTCTAAGAGAAGTTTATAGCAATGAACATCTACATTTAAAAAAATATTTCAAACAGCCTAATGTTACACCTCAAAGAAGTAGAAAAAGAATGAACTAGGAAGCAAAGTTAGTAGAAAGAAGAAAATAAGAAAGGTTGAAGTAGAAATATAAAAAAGAGATGAGATAAAACAATATAAAACATCAATAAAACTAAGAGTTGGTTTTGTGAAAAAGATAGATAAAATTGACAAAACCATAGCTCGGCCATCTAAAAGTCAAATAATAAATGAATGATGAGACATTACAGCTGATAGTGCAACTATAAAGGATTAGAGACTACGATGAAAAATTATACGAACAAAACCTGAATGGCAGCAGGTGTGTGAATGTGAAAAAATGCAGTATCATTAATCATCAAGGAAATGTAATTAAAAGCACATTAAGATAACCCCTCAAACCTATTAGAATGGCTATTATCAAAAAGAGAAGATCATAAGTGTTGGCAAGGATATGGAGATAAGGGAACCCTTGTACATTGGTGGTGAGAATGTAAATTAGTATAGCCATTAGTATCGCCAAGACATTGAATCAAACTAAGTGTCCATCAATGGCTGAACGGATAAAGAGAATGTGGTATACATATGCAATTGAGTACTATTTCAACTTAAAAAAGAGGGAAATTCTACCATGTGTAACAACATAGATGAACCTGAAGGACATCATGCTAAGTGAAATAAGCCGGGCACATTATCTCACTTAAATATGCAACCTAAAAAAGTTGATCTCATAGAAAGAACAGAAGGGTCGTTACCAGGGCCTGGAATGCAGAGGGGAATGGAGAGATGTTGGCGAAAGGGCAGAAGTTTCAATTAGAATAAGTTCTGGAGACCTCTTGTACAGCATGGTGACTATAGTTAATAATGTACTATACGCTAGAAAATAGCTGAGAGTAGATCTTAAATATTCTCACCAAAAGAAAAGTGTGTGAGATGATGAATGTGTTAATTAGCTTGATTTAATCGTTTCACAGTATATACATATATCAGAATGTCATATTGTACACCATAAACACATAAAAATTATTATACTGTAATAAAACTGGAAAAAATGACAGCAGAGCCTTACTCCCTCTGAAGTCTGCAGGGGAATCCTTTCTTGGCTTTTCCTAGCTTCCTAGAGTTTGGTGTTGGCTGCAATCTTGGGCGTTCCTTGCCTACAGCTGCGTCACTCCAATCTCTACCTTCATTGTTGCTTGTCATTCTTCTGGTGTGTCTGTCTTCATGTGGCCACCTTCTTACAAGGACACCCATCACATTGGATTAGAGGCCCATCCTACTTCCACAAGACTTGATGTTTAAAGCTGCAACAACCCTGTTTTGAAATAAGATCACATTCTATGGTAATGGTAGTTAGGACTGCAACATACCTTTTTTAGTGAGGGGCGTAATTCAACAATACTAATTTACATATTGAAATATGGCAGGGATAAGATTTCAAAATCATAAGTTTTTTTTTTTCTATTCTCTTTTCTTCCTGTCTCTTTTCCCTCCCTTTCTTCCCTCCTCTCTTCTTTTGCTTGGTTATCCATGAAATCTTTGTGAGGCATACAGGACATAATTAGGAGAAGCTGAGAGAAACTAAGTTGATATATATAAGAAATAGCACTGTGATGCCCAGAAATAAAATAAGAAAGATGGTATGCCTACATGATGGAAAAAAGACTGAAGATGAAAAGTTAAATACTGAAGAGGGAGAAAGAAATTTTTAAAACTTAATATGGGAAAGGCAGTTAAGATGATTTTCAAAAATTGGCTACATTGCAAAGAGTAGCTACCCTTTACCACCAGTTGAGATCTTGAGTCCACATCTGTGTTACACTTCATGGCTTTGTCATATCTGTATTTCCTTCACATGTGTGACTGCTTTGAGGTGGGTTCTTTGGAGGGAGGAAATACAACCAATTTTGATTATGCTGCATAAGGAATGTATTGGTCTGAAGGGGATTATTCAGCAATGGAGATGTAGTAACAAAAGAAAAGCAAATATTGGCAATGTTCATTCAAGCATAGCCCAGAGGAAAAAGAAAATTGATTTGTGGATTTTAATGTGATGGCTTCCCTAGCAAGATGCTCCCTGTAATAGACAACTGTGTCTCATGCTTTCTTAGCTGAGAACTACTCCTTAATACTGCTCAAGCCCATCTATTCTGCTCCTTTGCTCACTAAGCAAACTTCTCACTCTACTCCTTCAACGGGATGTGCTAATTGTGTTGACAAAAGTATTCTCATCGGGGTTTGGCAAACTTTTTCTGTAAAAGGCAAGGCATAGTTCTAAGTGTTTTAGGCTTTGCAGGCCACATTGTCTCTGTTGCAAAGATTCAGCTCCACCACTGTCTGGGGAAATCCACCATAGACAACAGGTAAACCAATGGGCAGGGCTGTGCTCCAATAAAACTTAATTTACACAAACAGGGTCATGAAGAGCTGGCCCATAAGCTGTCATTTGCAGACATTGTCTTAGACCATCTTTTTTTGCATTTTTAGTAAAAATTTGAATTTCTGTTATATATAAATCTCTCTTAGCTTGGTTAATGTGCACTGCCTTCGAGAAGCAGTCTCACTTTCAATGTGCTGAAAAATTCAACTCTCTTGAGTATGTGACACTGAAGATCAGATCTGGGATCATGGCTAATTCACAAGCACCTTATTTCTTCACAAAGTATCATGGCGGTAACCAGCTGGTTTATCTACAAACGGGAGTAGCATCTCATAAAATTTCATATCAGGTGTTTTCTGGTTTTGTTTTTCCCATGCTGAGTGGGTCATCAAAGGCCATTGAGACTAATGGTTTTACCTAGGGCTAAGTGAGCCTTAGAAATGTTAACTGACTTGTTAAAACTAGAAGCTAGGAAGTGGCCCCAGGTTTCCTAACCCTAGTCCACCGGCTGTCCTATTGCTTCACGTGGTCTATGATCCACTTCTGTGGTTTGCTGATTAGGACTTTGGTGCTAAAAATAATCACCAAAGCTTGACATTTGAGACTTAAGTCTCAAGGAGCCGAGAGCACCCAGAGTCTCGTAAGGTCCCTTATTATAGCTTGTATAATGTCCTTTAAGAATCTGTAGTGCCATATGCATTTATTACCCATGTATTTATCTAAACCTGTCTTGAACCTGTTTATGTTTTGGCTTTTACAACTAGGTTGGGCAATAAATTCCATATGCTTATTTACCTTCTGGAGAAGAAGCCCTTCTTGTTAATTCAGGGCCTATTTTTATTAAAACTAATGGTGACATAACTGAGAGAAGCCCAAGGCTGACTGCCCCAGAAAGCTCCTGAAGAAAAGTCTTTGGAGACCTTACGTAGCACATGACTGTAAAGCAGCACAAACAGTGATTTCCTAACATTGTCAGCCACCAACCTTGTTAAAAGAACTTGCATGAGTTCTTAGATAAAATTACTAACAGATGCACTTGTCTATTTGTATTCATTGCAGAATTTAACATATCATTCACTATTTTTAAAATTTGTCTTCCTTCACTAGAATATAAGCAAAATGAAGGCAAGAACTTTGTTTATTCCTATCCACTAACATAGTCCCTGATGCAAAGTAGGCACCTAACAAATATTGCTGAAGAAGTAAAATATGTGAAGGTTTGAAGCCAAGCTGCAGTCTGAGGCTTTCTCTTTTCTGCCATCCAGCAGTGTTGTTGAGGATACTTGTGGAGCTCCTTCTGGTCTGTGAAGTGAATGTTGATTGGTCTAGAGCTTTGGTATAAACTTACACACTGTTACTGGGGTCCTCTCAACAATCCTGTGAAGTATGTAGACCCACATAATATTCCCAATTCGCAGATGAGAAATCAAAGACTCAGAGAAGGTAATGGACTTGCTCACAATTGTGTTGGTAGAAAATGATAGGGTGGCAGAGTGGAGATTCTACTCCAAATGCACCGCACCAATGGTTTTCAACTATTTTGACTGCAACTTACAAGAAGTGCATTTTAAATTTTAAACCAGAATATACACATGTATGCACACACACACAGGCATATACAATGAAAGCAAACATTTTACAAAAGAATGCCCTTACTAATGTAATATACTCTGATATGTTTATTCTATTCAATATTAAAAAAATCGTAATTGCAACCACAAGTTGAAAAACATTCTCTACCATAGGTATTTTCCTGCATCATTTCCCCTCTCATAATCTTTTCTCTCTGTTTCACAAATGAAATAATCATTGCCTTTTTCCCTTCTAGGACTACTTAGTCTCTTCTTGCAGTCGCCCAGTCTGGGGAGCGGGAGAGTTCCTCCATGCTGGAGTCGGAGAACATGAAACAGCCAGATCACTGTGAGAGGAAATTGAAAGCTTTTACGAGGGCAAAGAGGGAAGAGAAAAATCCAATCTGAAAGCCTGGACCTTTTGGGCAGGAAACAGTTAAGAGCCCACTAGATGCATTGAGCTGCCAAGACCACCACAATGTTCGTACAAAGATTAGACAGAGAACAGATGTGAAGTAACCAGAATCCTTCAGAGTAAGATAGCAACGACATAAATTAACCTTGTCAAGGGCCTGACAAAGGGACCACGCGCTTTTTGAAGTCTTAAGAGTGAAGCCATTTTTTTTTTTATGGACTCTCCAAGGTTATATACCTTTAGCTAACAGAAAAAGTTTAATTAGAGCCAGTTGTTTACAGGGAAGGGAAGTGAGCCCAGTGGGGCTATCAGGGTGACCGCATAGAAAATAAACAAATGAGCCTGCAAAACAGCTGAGGTTTCCTTGAGTTCTCTTCGGCCGATAAGATTCCCCTCACCCCTTGAGATTACTTTTGTCTATTTTCCTGAAACTGGAGAAACAAAGGGGTGAAAACATTCCAGACTCCTGATCCTTTTAGTTTGGCAAGAGTTTGGTTATGATCTCTTTCAAAGCCGCCGTTTCTGGTTGTGAGACCACTAGGGTGATAACACGCCCAGCTGCAGGAGGATGAGCTTCAGCGACCACTAGCCCATGTGGCACTACGGCAGGAACCACCACCTGGGATACAGGCTAGTCTCATTTGTGGATATGTAAACTAAGGCTTTGAGGAGGGCCTGGTGCTTTAGTTTCCAAAAGATCAATTCTCTTTTCAGAGGGGTCCCAGCTGGGGGGAGATGTGAGCTAGAGAAGGCTTTGTCAGGACTGTGTCCCAGAAGAAAATATGGGATTTAGTGTACCAATGATGGGGACCTATGAATTCAAGACCTCCTAGAAAGTCCGAATTGAATTGGAAAATGGGGCAAGGGCTGAGCGTCTAGTGGCTAGGAGAGAAGATGCTAGATCTGGACCAAATTCCTGTGAACAGTTCTGGAATGCCTGGTCACCTGGGAGAAGGAACAAGGAAATCTAGCAAGGTGGGTGGGGGATGAAGTGAGGAATAAGAGGCCTCTCTGAAGTGGCAGGGCTGCCATGAGTCCCTGGCTGAATGCACTGATTTTTGGTGGCTGGAACTGATCAGGGGAGACCTTGGTACTGGAAGCATGTTTACCTTGCTTCTAGGCAGCTCTCTCCCATGACCTTTCTCAAACTGGCTTTGGTAGGCCTTCATGGAGAGACAGAGCAGCCCAGAGCAGCCTAGGCTCAACATGGTACAGATTTGAGAAAGAGAACAGCAGCAGCTGTCTCCTCTCTCAGGCAGGTGAGCAAATTAGAAAGCCCTAAGAAGCCTGGGTAACACAGTGAGACAGTGTCTCTACAAAAAAAAAAAAATATATATATATACACACACACACACACACACACACACACACACACACACACGTTAAAAAACTTAGGCAGGGATGGTGGCACACACCTGTAGTCTCAGCTGCCTGAGAGGCTAAGGTGGGAGAATCACTTGAGCCCGGGAGCGCATGGCTGCAGTGAGCCATGATGGTGCCATCTAGACTCCAACCTGGGCAACAGAGCCAGAGCCTATCTTAAAAAAAAAAAAAAAAAAAAAAAAGGGCAACCTAAGAATGATTGTTTCCCTCCCAGTTCCCAGGGTCAGCTTCCATGTGGGTGGTGGAGCTTGTGTTCTGGTTGTAGACTATATGAATCACTGAAACAAGTCCTGATCCTAAGACATTCCCTTCAAACTGCCAGAAATGCCACCTAGAATTTGAGTTAAATGGTGCTATTAAAAGATTAGTCCCCACGGAGATTTGAGAGAATCTGCATCATTCATAGCTTACTAAGGACTATTTCACTTTGCTCACTTTCCTTTAATATCAAGCTGAGGTCCCTGTAGTTGAGAATAGAAGTTTTTTTTGGGAGAAAGGGCACAGTTTTAGAATAAGCCATTTCTGGGAAAGGTAATCTAGGGTAAAGGGGGCTTGGGGTTGTTGAGTATTAGAGGCCCAAACGGTTGTAGGTGAACCTCTGTTGGGAGCAGGGGTGACAAGAAGCAGATGGTAAGAAAAATGAGATCTAAGCAAATCCAAAGACAGAGGCATGCTTTGCTGTCTCAGAAATTGTGCTTAAAGCTTGCCTTGTGTTCCCATTCCACTTGCTTCTAAATCCCTGTGCTGGTGGGGTGGTAGGGGGAAGGGGCGCTTGAGTTTCCTTCTGTGTGGGTTGTTCATGCCCAGGGTGGGAAAAGAGCCCTTTCTGTTTCCTGACCTCCAGCTCAAGTGCAGGTGAGAACCTCACCAGCAACCATAAGCAGGCTTCACAGTGATCCCCTCTGGGCAGACTCCACATCTGATTGCTATTTGTATCACCCCCACCCAGCTTGGGGACATAGCGCCTCACTCATCAAAGGCATACCATGTTTGCCCGAAGACTGACCCACCCAGTAGATGGAGTATGTACATTTCTTGCCTGTGTGTAGTTCAGGAACTTTGTTCATGCTGCTCTGTCATCCTGCAATGTGCTCCCTTTCCATACCTTCAGTAGGTGAGTTCCTACTCATCCTTCAAAACTCAGCTCAAATGCCATGTCCTCTTTCTAGCCTTTCCTTACTGTCTTCATGAGATTTCTCCTTGGATGAACACCTAGCAATACATGTGTCAGATGTATTACTGTTGATATTTCTCTTAATCTTACCCACTTGACCTTGACTTTCTTGAGGTAATTTGTATCTTATTTCTATGACATAGCACAACACTTGGCACCTAACATGTTGTATGGTAACCTTTTGGTGAATTGATTGGACTTTATTAAAAATTATTTCCAAGAGACCTTGCTGAAATTGCTAGTGGTTTTTCAGCCTGTGTAGCCAGATAAATCCTCAGCAGCATAGGGACAAACAATGTCTGGGTTGGAATATCACTGGGTCTCTACTCATTTCAATTTTCCATGAAGAGCTACCTTCTAATACTTGTCAAGTCAAATTCCCTTAATTCTCCTTCTAAACATCTTCTGAATTTAGCATCCGAAAAGGTAGGTTCCTAATTTGGCACATACAAAGCTAACATTCATTTCTGGGCTTGCTGACTATTGAGAGTCTATACAATGATTGCAAATAGAATCCATAAAGTAGTACCCCACCTGATGTCCATGACGCAGCTGTGCAGGGTTTGCCTTTCTGGTGGCACAGAGATCGACAGAGGACTGAGCATGGGATGTTTTGATTTTATGTCTCATTTTCTGTTTTTGTACTGATCCAGACTTTCCCTGTTTCTGACCCTCTCAAAGGGGTTGTTTCTAAAAGTTGAGGCAGTTGGTGGGACAATCTCTGCAAAAGAGAAAAACTCATAGGTGGGGTCAGAATATGGGTCGTGGTTTATTTCGACATAGTACAGGTGCAAAGTATTGAGTGCAAAGTCCTTTGCAAGGCATTTACTATTAGTTTAGTGAGAAATCATCAGTGTTTCTCTCTCATAGGACTTTGAAGCCTCTCTTTCTTTCCTTCCTCTTCTATTAACATTTTCAAATATACATAAACTAGTGAGAATACTATAATAAAACCTCCATGTTTCTATCACCCATAGATGGGGACAACGAAAAATTATCCCTTTCATTCAGCTTCCTTGTGTGGCCATCAGACCACAGACCTGATGATTTCTTAGATCTGTTCTAGCTCTAATACGATAGTTTTTTCTTCATGTCCTTTGTTCCTGCATTAATTGTTTCTCCAACCTAAAAACTATAAAACTGCAGTGGCAAATCTAAACAGTGGGCTGTGTGTGCAAGCGTGCTTTAGTCCCCCCTCTACCTGTTTTTAATCAGTGCCCCATTCTACCCAAATAAATATACAATCTAAAGGTAATAGTAATATGCTTGCTAAATGTAGCTTCAAGACTAAGCGCAATTCTTGATGTTGCCACCAACAGTGGACAAAGTTAATGTCTAGTTTCTGGAAGTCAGATATCACCATCACTACAGCTTTAAGAACTGATCTTCACCAGGCACGGTGACTCACACCTATAATCCCAGCACTTTGGGAGGCCAAGGCGGGTGAATCACTTGAGGTCAAGAGTTTGAGACCAGCCTGGCCAACATAGTGAAACCCCCATCTCTACTAAAAATACACAAATTAGCTGGGTGTGGTAGCACGCACCTGTGATCCCAGCTACTTGGGAGTCTGAGGGAGGAGAATCACTCGAACCCGGGAGGTCGAGGTTGCAGTGAGCTGAGATCGTGCCACTGCACTCCAGCCTGGGCAAAAGTGAGAGTCTGTCTCAAAGAAAAAAAGAAATGACCTCTGTCCTTCATCTTTCCTTTTCACAAAATGTCTCTTTAATTGCCTTGGTGCATAATGGGGACTATTTCATTTTTTGACTTTTTCCCTTTCCTTCTTCCTATTCCCTCTTTTCTTTTAGCAGATATTATTGGACATTTATAAAACTTTAAAAATTAGACTATAGAATTAAAGTTCTCTAATACATTAGAGTATTCAAAAAATAACTTTGACTTTAGCTTTTGATCTTCTTTACTATATTATCTGTATAGTAAAGATGCTTCTGCCTGAGTAACACAGCATTTTTATATCCTCTTGGTATCTCATCGCTTTTGTAAATAATGTCAGTGTTCCTTAGAGAACTGTGCTACAAGGAAGGTGGGTGGGAGATATATGCCATTTAAGAATTTTCCCATTTGTAACTCCTGACTAGTCCCTGGAAAATCTCTATGTTAAGATATCACCGTGTGTGGCTTTTATGTATACAAAATATGTCACAGTTATTCATTAACTCCTTGATTGAAAATTTGAGTCATAAAAAAAAATGGCTTGACTAGCATTGCCACTATCAAATTAAAAATCCAGGTCAGTGAAAAAAGACAGAATACAGGTATCTATGTCTATATGTGTGTATATGTCCAAATTTGATATTACAGAATGAACTGATGAATATATGAGGTAGAGAAAGTCTCTTCATTAACTGAATAAAATGTTTCTCATCTCAGCATTACTAGCTTGAGTTCGGGGTTTCACTTTTAATATGTTAATAAGTAGATTAAAGTGCGTTTACATTTCTGTAACATGTTCTTCTTTGTGTCAGCTATGTACTTATGGAACTTTGGGAAAGTGATGTAACATCTCTGGAACCTTGTTCTCGAGTGTTTAAAAAGAAAGAACTGAAATATTTCTATCATTCCTTTCACTTGACACGCTATATTTCAAAACCAGGATATTAGTCTGAGTCATTTTGTCATGTGCTAGGACAGTTCATAACAAGGACATACACATTCAAATCAAATAATTAATTGCCTAGAAGCTAGAAGTATAAACACAACCATAAATAAGAAATATATGGCTGGGTACAGTGGTTCATACCTGTAATCCCAGCACTTTGGGAGGCCAAGGCTGGTGGATCATAAGGTCAGGAGTTAGAGACCAGCCTGGCCAACATGGTGAAACCCCATCTCTCCTAAAAACGCAAAAATTAGCCAGGCGTGGTGGCAGGCAACTGTAATCTCAGCTACTCAAGAGGCTGAGGCAGGAGAATCGCTTGAACCCGGGAGGTGGAGGTTGCAGTGAGCTGAGACCACATCACTGCACTCCAGCCTGGGCAACAGAGCAAGACTCCATCTCAAAATAAATAAATAAAAATAAAGAAATATGTTTGTTTATCTTTTCTACTGTGGTGTTAGTTTAATCTCCAGGTATTAGTGTGTATGCATCACACATAGATTTTTGGACATATGTACACAATGAGAATTTGGTCTGCTGTACATAATAAGGCAAAAGTATTTGGTATTCATCTATAAAAAAAGTTGAAAGACTTTCTCCTTCTCAAACTAGTGTTACTCCAGGGAGGTGTATGACATGCCAATTAATATGTGCATATACTTTTTCAATAGTTCTACCTTTTTTTCCTCCCCAGAGCCATGAGGCAAAATGTCAAGTCCTCTGTAGCCAGCCACTTTCCATAATTTTCCTGTTTATTCCAATGAGTGTTCTCATGGCAGGTGCATACCAATGTACCATATGGCAGTCTCCCATATCAGTCCTGTCACCAAGCCCTCCTGGAAATGAGGAACTGTATTCTTGGGACACAAACAGGCCCCTAGTCAGACAGAGACTCTTGCTCATTTCCAAATTTATGACTTCCCAACATTAAAGCATTTCACCAAAAAATTAACAGAGGGAAGAACTGGGGAATATTATTGAGCTCCACCTTAGGAACAC
Source organism: Papio anubis (assembly GCF_008728515.1). Lineage (NCBI taxonomy): Eukaryota > Metazoa > Chordata > Mammalia > Primates > Cercopithecidae > Papio > Papio anubis. The sequence goes on from NC_044983.1 coordinate 31,412,838, forward strand.
AGGCTGTCATTCATTTCTTTCTTTCTTAATATTTATTTTTTTCAGACAAAGTTTCACTCTTGTTGCCCAGGCTGGGGTACAATGGCACGATCTCGGCTCACTGCAACCTCTGTCTCCTGGGTTCAAGCAATTCTCCTGCCTTGGCCTCCCAAGTAGCTGGGATTACAGATGCCCACCACTAGGCCCAGCTAATTTTTTGTGTTTTCAGTAGAGGCTGGTCTCGAACTCCTGACCTCAGGTGATCCACCCGCCTTGGCCTCCCAAAGTGCTGAGATTACAGGCATGAGCCACCATGCCTGGCCAATTTGTTTCTTAATATTTATTAAGTATTAACCATGTCTTTACTTTGTACCAGGAACTGTTCTAGGTGAATGGGATATAAAAGTTAAAAAAAAAAAAAGATAAATGTTACAAAAAAGAAAATAAGGCAAAGTAAAGCAAAATTATCAAGATAGTTTTGATACAGTTGAGTAAAGAACTGAAATTAAGTGATATGAGAAACTGAATGGCCATTTTTGAGAGTTTGTTTGGGAATGACCTCTCAGAGGAAGTAATATTGAAGTTGAGGATTGAATGTCAAGAAGGAATTGGACATGCAAAGATCAGGAAGTAGAGAATTGAAGCTCAGGGCACAGAAAATGCAAAGGTCCTAAGACAAGAAGGTGCCTGATGTGTTGCAGGAACAGAAGCCAGGTCAGTGTGCCTGGAAGGAGTAGAAGGGAGTATGCAAGTCAGAAGCCAGATCATGGAGGGCTTCATATATATTTTTTGACACAAGATACCGCTCTGTAGCCCAGACTGGAGTGCAGTGGCATAATCGTGGCTTACTGCAGCCTCAACCTTTCAGGCTCAAGCAATCCTCCCACCTCAGCCTCCTGAGTAGCTGGGGACTACAGGCATGCACCACCATGCCCAGCTAATGTTTTTGTTTTTTGTAGAGGTGGGGTCTCACTGTGTTGCCCAGGTTTGTCATGAACTCCTGGGCTCAAGTGATCCTCCCACTTTGGCCTCCCAAAGAGCTGGGGTTACAAGTATGAGCCACTGCACCAGGTCATAGAGAGCTTTTTAAGATCAGGGTGAAACATGTGGATTTTGTTCTCACAGTAATAAAACAACAATTGTAAGTTATTAATCTGAATTATTGTTTAAATTAAAAGTCAGCTATAGTATGGGAAATGGATCATGGAGGCGAAGAATGGATGTACTAGCACACATTAACTTACAGCAATAAGTCAACCACGTGAAAGAACAGGGTGAGTTTCAGAAGCAAATTTAATAGGAGTTGCTGATGGGTGAAATGTGGGTGTTAGGGGAAAGAGAGGAATCAAGAATAACATCTAGATTTGAGGCTTGGGCACTTGTTGAACAAAAGTAATTTTAAAAAAGCCATAACCAAGTAAATCACAAGCCAATTTGTAGTGGGGTAGGAATTAAGTGTTTGGTTTTAGGATCATCTTATGATTGGGTTGCTCTTTAGACACCCAAGCAGAGATAGGAAGAATGTTTCTGGATATATAAATCTGAAGTCCAGAGATGTTGATCTGGAGTCATTGACATATAGATTTATTCCAAGCCATGGGTCGAATGATGTCACCTGGGGTGAGTGCATACAGAAGGAAAATTTTCAAGGTGGAATCCTGGGACATTCTCACATTTAGAGATCCACCAGTGGAGAAGGACACAGCAAAGACCCAGAAACTGAGGAGGAAGCTCAGGAGCCTGTTATTTCACCAAAGACAAGAGAAGAAAGAGTATCTTTTCAAGGAAGAGGTCACTGGAACCTCAGAACCTCTTGATGCCACTGGAGATAACAAATTCCTCCTGAGGCTCCTTCTCATCTCATGACTTATTTTTCCATTAGCCACGTCTTTCGCTTGCACCTCAAATTGGAGGTGGGTTTTTATCCCTCTCTTGCTTGTAGTGTAGGCCTGCACCTACTAGTTTCTATTTCTCCATTCTGGCAATGACAGTTCATTTTCTCCAGGCTTAGGCAAGGCCTCTCTGGTTCTGTGTCTGGCCCCTCCCACTCATCTTACAGGTGTGCCTTCCCTGCAGCAAGCACTCCCACCACGCAGGCAGTTTTTGCCTCAGGGCAGGATCTGACAGTAAAGAGGGAGCTCAAAGGAAGTCCCAAAAGGAGAAAAGTGAAGATAGTCAAAGGAAGGGCAAGCAGACTCAGGGATAACACTCTGTTTTGAGGTTACACCTTTCCCAGAGATCTGTTTGTGTCTTCCTTTTAAACTTTTATTTTAAGTTCAGGGATAAAAGTGTAGATTTCTTATATAGGTAAACTTGTGTCATGGGGATTTGTTGTACAGATTATTTTGTCACCCAGGTATTAAGCCTAGTACTCATTAGTTAGTCTTCCACATCTTCTACCTCCTCCCACTCTCTAAAGGCCCCATATGTGGTGTTCTCGTCTATGTGTTCTCATCATTTAGCTCCCACTTATAAGTGAGAACATGACACATTTGGTTTTCTGCTCCTGCGTTAGCTTGCTAAGGATAATGGCCTTCAGCTCCATCCATTTCCCTGCAAAGAACACGATCTCATTCTTTTTTATGGCTGCATAGTATTCTATGGTGTATATGTACCACATTTTCTTTCTTTTATTATTATTATTATACTTTAAGTTCTAGGGTACATGTGCATAACGTGCAGGTTTGTTACATATGTATACTTGTGCCATGTTGCTGTGCTGCACCCATCAACTCGTCAGCACCCATCAACTCGTCATTTACATCAGGTATAACTCCCAATGCAATCCCTCCCCCCCCCCCCCCCCCGTGATAGGCCCCCGTGTGTTATGTTCCCTTCCCCAGTCCACGTGATCTCATTGTTCAGTTCCCACCTATGAGTGAGAACATGCGGTGTTTGGTTTTCTGTTCTTGTGATAGTTTGCTAAGAATGATGGTTTCCAGCTGCATCCATGTCCCTACAAAGGACGCAAACTCATCCTTTTTTATGGCTGCATAGTATTCCATGGTGTATATGTGCCACATTTTCTTAATCCAATCTGTCACTGATGGACATTTGGGTTGATTCCAAGTCTTTGCTATTGTGAATAGTGCTGCAATAAACATACGTGTGCATGTGTCTTTAGAGCAGCATAATTTATAATCCTTTGGGTATATCAAAACCACAATGAGATACCATCTCACACCAGTTAGAATGGCGATCATTAAAAAGTCAGGAAACAACAGGTGCTGGAGAGGATGTGGAGAAATAGGAACACTTTTACACTGTTGGTGGGATTGTAAACTAGTTCAACCATTATGGAAAACAGTATGGCGATTCCTCAAGGATCTAGAACTAGATGTACCATATGACCCAGCCATCCCATTACTGGGGATATACCCAGGTAGCCTTTTTCTACTGGCACAACTGCCAGCATTCAGCCGTGCAAGCTTCTCGCTTATTTGTCAATGTCTGCAGCTCCACTCTACAGGCTGCTCTTTGACAGAGAAGAAAATGATTTGGGGGCTGCTTTTCAGTAAAAGAAAAACCTTGCCAAGGACTTCCTTATCCTCACTATCTGCCAAAATAATTTCTTTTTAACTCCTATATCAACAAGACAAGAATTACCAAGATTCATAAAGAAGAGTTCTGAAAAGTTATTGAGTATATGCCCTTTCTCTTATGCTTGATTTTTCTTAAGTGAATCACATCACATTATAGTCTCACTTTGTGTCTATGACAGTATTATTCCACGATAAGTAGTTGTGTATTTGAAAAGTTAAAAGTACACCCTTCAGACATCTACCTACTTGATGGTAGATTTTGTCTTACCTGCCTGGGCATGTTGTACTGAATTAAGGTCACAGTTACATAAATAACATTCCTAACATTTTTCTCCCACTGAATTAAAAGGGGCAGTTATAGCTTCTGCCTCTCCTATTGGTTAGCAACTCTGACCAGGGCCCCAGAGAGCTCTCTGGTCCTAAAATAGAGCAATTGCTATTCACATGACCTGTGTGAAGGCATGACTCCTTCCCCCCTACCACTCTGCACCCCTGCCCCTTAGTCAGCATGACTCAACACTTGTAAACTAGGCAACCTGACTGAGACCTTTCTACTTGAACTTTGATTTCAGGAGACTGGCATGCCTTAAAATGTTGACCATTTACTCATTAACTGGGAGGACAAAATTCCCCAAACTGTGAGGTAAAGTTTGAAGCTAAAATTTTAACACAGGAAGATTGTGTTAGTTCTCTCGGGTTTCCTGAGTTCTATGAGATTTTACTTCTAGGTAATGAGATTATGATATGTTATGTCTTTGGGGTCTTTTTGCATCTTTTCTTTCCCAAGACTCCCTAGCCATTGGAAAGTAATCCCTTCCTTCTTAGGCATGTCCATTTATAAAAATCACAAAATAATTGTGGATGAAGTATCTACTATTTCATCACTGTAAAGACAGCACTTTGAAACCTATTAGGCAACTGTCTCAAGCCTGTAATAAGAATATTCAAAGTATGAGGACAGGACATGAGGTGCTGACAGCTGAAGGTGCCAGTATATGTACTGAAGGCAGCATTTCCACCCATGACTCCAAATGGCACCCATAGATTACTTTACTCTGAAAAGTATGAACATCTGATTTGGGTGTGTTCTTTCTTCCTCAAGGGATTAAAGAGAGGTAAAAAGAGGTAAAGTGTCTCATTCTTTTTCCCTTTTTTTTTCTTTGAGATGGAGTCTTACTGTGTCACCCAGGGTGGAGTGCAGTGGCATCATGATCTCGGCTCACTGCAACCTCTGCCTCTTGGGTTCAAGCAATTCTCCTGCCTCAGCCTCCTGAGTAGCTGGGATTACAGGTGTGTGCCACCATGCCTGCCTAATTGTTTATATTTTTAGCAAAGACCGGGTATTGCCATGTTGGCCAGGCTGGTCTCTGGCCTCAAGTGATTCGCCTGCCTCGGCCTCCCAAAGTGTTGAGATTATAGGCATGAGCCACTGCGCCTGGCCAAGTGTCTCATTCTTTAATATAAAAGTGCGTAAAGTGAACAAGAGGTGGTGGCAATGTGTGGAGGGACGAGTGAAGTGTTAGAGTAGAATAAAATAGAAAAGCCAGTTTGTTTAGGGTGGATAAATACTTAGCATCCCCGTCAAAAGTCCTGGCTCTTAGTTCCTGTCATAAAAATTAGTAAGAATCATCCTTATATTGTTTGTTATTACAATCTAAATTCCATTCATTTAAGTGTTCTCTTGCCAACAGCAATCCCAAAGAGGTGACAGAATAAGTAACCCTCTGAGTTTAACCTAAAATTATTTCATCATTGTCATTCTACTCAGCTTTTTTTCAAAAGCCATGTTTAATGCTGTCATTGACATACTTATCTAAGCTTTTTTTGGAATCCACTTATCTCATAAATAATTAGGTAATTCAATTGAATACAAAAATATGTTTAGTTTTCTTGATAAAATACCTTTGACTTTTTGTTCTTCTGAGAGTCCTGTCCATTTGCTGTAGTTTAATTCTTTTCCTTATAGAGGTGATTCCTTTCAAGTGAGGGCTAAAGGTAAACCTCTCCCTAGATGGCTTTATGTAGTTGCTACCTTCAGCATATATTCAAACAAATAGGGACAGACAGCTTTCTCAAAGATAATGCTATGTCACTAACCTCCATTTACGAGTATCTTTAATTAGTATTTAACTGGTGAAGAAATGTCTGGTTAAAACAATTCCAACAGGCTTGTAATGCCATCTAGTGGACAGTCTTCAAAATATCATCCCACGGGCCATTTTCTTTCTAAGTAACTATCAAAGTAAGTCTTTATTCTTGAGGAAGTACCCAAGCTACTAGCTGATAATTATTCGTTGGGATCACTAAACCCTCCGAAAAATCTCTAATAGTATTTCTAACATTGATGCAATCTTGGGGAAAATTAAGGTACCACCTGTGTGCCTTGGGCTCTTCATCCATACAGTTGATGTCGCTAAGCCTTTGGAATAAAGTATAGCTGCCCAAAGTGGTGATTCAATGTACTCAGTTCATCCTCATTGATACCATATCATGTATCTCATGCCTGCTATGTGAGGGATTTAAGTATAATTGCTCAGTTCTCTTGAGTATTAAGTTTAATAAGTGACATTTGTGATTTTTACTATATAAGAATTTTATTGGCCGGGCGCGGTGGCTCAAGCCTGTAATCCCAGCACTTTGGGAGGCCGAGGCGGGTGGATCGCGAGGTCAGGAGATCGAGACTATCCTGGCTAACATGGTGAAACCCCGTCTCTACTAAAAATACAAAAAACTAGCCGGGCGTGGTGGCGGGCGCCTGTAGTCTCAGCTACTTGGGAGGCTGAGGCGGGAGAATGGCGTGAACCCGGGAGGTGGAGCTTGCAGTGAGCCGAGATCACGCCACTGCACTCCAGCCTGGGAGCACAGCGAGACTCCGTCTCAAAAAAAAAAAAAAAAAAAGAATTTTAACAATTTTACATACTTCTAATAGTTACTTTGCGTATGTAGCATAGAATGTACTCATATTATACATGAGGGAATTAAGGTTAATGAAAACTAAGTGACTTGAGCAGAGTCAGATACGTATTAAATTCAAATTCAATTATAGATTTTCAAAATCTAAGTTCATTGACTCTTTCAATAAGCCAGTACCATATGGAAAGAATGGTACTTCATGACAAAGGAGAGCATTTCTCAGAAACGCAGAGAGGATTGAACATATACTCACCTATTTATGTAATTCACTACTTCAGCACACATGAAAGGAAAGAATGTCTAGTTATCTCAATACACGCTTAAAAAGCATTTGATAAAATTCGACCCATTCTTGATAATAAAGTCTTGGTAGTAAAAGGATGCTACCATAATGTGATAAAGATAGTATACAAGAATCCTACAACAATCCTCACGTATATTGATGAAACAATTGTTTCCAATTACATTCAGTAATAGGGCTAATATTTCTATTATCACTATGAATTAAACAATGTACTGAGGCCATGCAATAAGACAGATTTAATTGGTATAATTTGATTGTTTATCCAAAAAAATCTAAAGAATGTGTTTTTAAATCAGAGCTTATGAGAAAGTAAATAGTGCCAAAGATAAATGCATTAAAATAGCTTTCCTATAAAATTAGAAAAGAAATCAATCCCGTATACAATAGGAAAGGAAAAATACTGAAAATACAAAAAGCAAACTAAAAAAATCAAACAAGTTGAAAATGCTTAGGAGCAAACCAAATGAGAAATGTGCAAGTCATGTGAACAGGAGTTGAATTTTATCAAATGGTTAGCAGCTATTGAGATGACTATATATCTTTAAATATCTCTGGGGCTTTCTGATGCAAATATGGGGATATTATCTTATTATACACAACTTTGAAATGAAATGCCATAAAAAATTTGACAATGAAGAGACTGAGAAAAATACTTGCAAAAATTCAGTTCAAATATCGTTCCCTAAAGAAAAGTCTTTTACATCCATGTCTTGGTCATATTTTAACTCTCTCTCAATTGCTATTCCCATTATTCAGAGCATGTATCTTACTTTAGAATAACACATTTATTATCGTGATTATCTTATTAGTTTTTCAATTAATTTCTTCCATGAGACTATAAGTTCGTGAGAACGTGGACTCTAAGCACACATTTTGGAAAGTAATAGGCTAAATAAGTAGTATTAGTTGAGTGAATCAATGAAAATAAATCTAGACTATATATAAAATATATAATATATAATTATATTAATTACATCAATTACATAATTATATTACATAATATATAATATTACATAATATATAATATATACAATAATCTATATGTAACAATTATGGGACCAGGCACAGTGGCTCACACCTATAATCCCAGCACTTTGGGAGGCCAAGGCATGCAGATCACCTGAGGTCAGGAGTTGGAGACCAGTCTGACCAACATGGAGAAACTCCATCTCTACTAAAAATACAAAATTAGCCAGGCATGGTGGCACAGGCCTGTAATCCCAGATACTCAGGAGGCTGAGGCAGGAGAATAACTTGAACCCAGGAGACGAAGGTTGCAGTGAGCGGGATCATGCCATTTCACTTCAGCCTAGGCAACAAAGGTAAAACTCCATCTCAAAAAAAAAAAAAAGAATGCCAGTAATAAACCCTTGAACAATTTTCATTGCACTATAAGAGAGCACTTTTAGATTTTAGCTTCTTCCTTGGCATCTTATGATCTCAGAAAGAGACAAATGCCAATGTAGAAAGAAGTTGAATTATCACGAAAATAAAATATCAGATAAGAAGAAAATTTGAGTGGAATGTCCATCTTTTCCATTCTCATTAATGGAATAGATTTAAGGTGAGGAAGGATTAAAACCACAATTACTTTTGCACCAACCTAATAGGGAAAAAAAGCTCCAGAGAAGTACTTTATGGCTTCCTTAACAAGCTTAAATCCCTGAAGTCTAGGGATTAGTTCCATTGAGAAGTTAAACATAAGTGGATGCCCTACCCTCAATTTGGAAATCTATGAGCGATGGAGGTAGGAGTGAGTTAACTGTGAGAAATATTGTCTCACAAGGTTAGTCCACAGCAATATTGTTTGGTCACATGGAGTTCAATTAGAGACAGAGCTAGAATTATTCTCTGATCCCATGAGACCAGGAAGTCCATCTGTGAAAGGTCACAGATGATTTTGGTTAGAAATCTTGATGGAGTTGTCATGGCCTAGAGGAATATCATGACCGTTCTGAATTCCAGGGCAAATGTCCCAGATATAGTGGGTATTTCAGGGACCTTAGAAAAATGGACAAGTGCCAGCCAAAGGAAAGGTGGAACTGAATCATTTGGGAGGAAAAACAGGCCATGACAAAATCAAGTCAACAACTATATGCATCCACGGCTGCAGACTTCATCCTCAACCCCAGTCCAAGAGTCAAAGAAGGCAGCCCTAAGCAAAGCAGAGACCACAGAGGGTTTAGAAGACAATGCAAGGGTCCACAGGCTTTCCTTTCCATATCAAGAGGTCAGGTAAGCCTGTCTGTACAGCATTTACATACCACGTCCTATCTTGTGGCAGAGGAAAAGTAGCCCTGACAGAAAGTTACAATTTAAATTGGCTATATAATTGCTTGAAATTGAATGTCTTTAACCAAAAGATGCTGATATACCACAAATTGACAAATTTAAGTTTTACCTAAGATGAAATCTGTTATAGAAAATAAGAGAGTGCCGGGCGCAGTGGCTCACGCCTGTAATCCCAGCACTTTGGGAGGCCGAGGCGGGTGGATCATGAGGTCAGGAGATCGAGACCATCCTGGCTAACACGGTGAAACCCCGTCTCTACTAAACATATAAAAAAAATTAGCCGGGCGTGGTGGCGGGCGCCTGTAGTCCCAGCTACTCAGGAGGCTGAGGCAGGAGAGTGCTGTGAACCCGGGAGGCGGAGCTTGCAGTGAGCCATCAGGCCACTGCACTCCAGCCTGGGTGACAGAGCGAGACTCCGTCTCAAAAAAAAGAAAATAAGAGAGTGAAGAGGATTGACATCATTATATTATATTTCTCCCAGCAGATTAGTAGAGACAAAAAAAGATCGATACTATTTATTGTTCATGTAACTACAAAGAAATATAATTTAAAATACTCCGTTGGAAGTATTATACATTGACAAAGTGTTTCTGCGGGTGGTCTCACACTGAAAATTTTAAACGGCATGCCCCACGTCTAGCAATCTCATTTCTATGTATAGATATTAAGATGTTCTCAAATTCAATTATTGGAGAACATATTTAAATTTGATTTAAAATAAAGATAACCGATTGGCATAATCCCTGAAATGTCCAAAGATAGTTCAAGTTTCAGGCATGGTACCATCATGACTCAAATTTCATTTCCCTCAATACTCTGCGTTTTAGTCTTCTGCAAGTAGCAGCCTTCTGTTCAGTCTGACAACTCTACTTCACAAAATGGCTGCAAGCAGAAACCAGGGTTACCAGTGTGAAAGGAAAATAAATCTTGGGGCCCCCAAAATCACTAAGTTAAAGGGAAAAGTCAAGCTGGGAACTGCTTAGGACCAACCTGCCTCCCATTCTATTCTAAGTCATCCCTTTGCTCACTGAGATAAATGCATATCTGATTGTCTTCTGTGGAGACGCTAATCAGAAACTCAAAAGAATGCAATGGTTTGTCCCTCACCAACGTGTGACCTGGAAGCACCCTCCCTGCTTGAGTTGTCTCACCTTTCTGGACGGAACCAATGTACATCTCACACATACTGATTGATGTCTCATGTCTCCCTAAATGTATACAACTAAGCTGTGCCCTGACCACCTTGGGCACATGTCATCAGGACCTCCTGAGGCTGTGTCACAGGCACGCATCCTCAACCTTGGCAAAATAAACTTCTGAGACCTGTCTGATTCTCAGGGTTCACACAAGCATCTTCATTTACATCTAAAGAAGATAGAGTGTCTCTCCATACAACACTGAATAAAATTCTTGATCATCCCTCTGTTTGGACCACGTTATGCAACAGACCCATAGTTAAACCCATACATAGCAGATGAGAGGACCCTGATAGGGTAACCCAAACTAAAACACACCCAAGATTTGGAGGTAGAGTCAACCCCACCAGTCATATGGCTGCTATAAATAACATATTGAATGTGTACCTGAATTGAATAGTAGGTTGGTATTTTTAGATAAAGGCATTTTCCTTGTTTCTGTACCCCATGGTCCCTCCTCCTGTCTGAGCAACTTAGCATCGCCATTGCCTCAAGGAAGGAAGGAACAATATGACAGAGCATAGACATTAGAAGAGTTAAGTCTTACCTTTTGAGTTTTGGAATATTTGGTAGAACACATACTCAGTTAAAATTATTTTTTCCCTGAATAGGAGAATAAAAGTATCAGAGAAAGGAGGGTAACAAGTTATATATAACTTGAGTCAGCTTCTCCCCATATCGGAGATAGAGGAAACTAGAAATGATAAAATAAAAATTCTACCGATATTTGAGGAACCCAAGAGCAGAGTGACCCTGAACTACTTTCTATCGACCTTCCCAAGTGTAGGGTCCTTAAGGACAAGGTCACAGAGCTCCTCCTGCTTCAAGAGAGTACAAGAGCTCTGGAGTGGAGATACTATAGTCGTGAAGGGCCTTAGGCAGCCCCACTTGGTTTCCTTCCCAAGAGTGGAATGATTTTCAATCTGCTTGTGAGCTGTAAAGGAGCAGCTAAGAGACATCCAGATGTGGAGAGTCCTTGCTTTCAGTAACTAAAAATCAGATGGAACCATGAATATCTGGAAGGACAGAGGCCCTGATATCTCCCTGTGATGTAGTACCTGGGGTCCCCAGAGGAATCTAAACACAGCCTGAGAAAAAGTGTCAGGAAGATCTGAGAATTATGTAAGATTATGTTTCTGCCATAAGAAAAATTAAGACCAACTAAGTTCAGTTATAGACAAAGTTACATACTTTGTGAACTGAGACTCACACCTGGTACTTATGCCTGTAAATGATATGCAAATAAATCTATAAAGCTCTGGAAAGGAAAATGGCCAAAGGTTAACAGAGGCAAGGATGTCTCATAATTGCTCAAGCATCATTCATATGAACTACATTATTTTTATTTAGTATTATTCTATATTGATGAGAAATAATGTAATGCAGAGATTAAGAGTTCTGGTTATGGAGACAGTCTGGGCAAGTTACTTAACCTCTTTGTACCCTGGTTTCCTCAAGCAAAATGCAAATAATTTTGGCTGCCTCACAGTTATGAGAATTAAGTATTACATGTCAAGGTGTTTTTTAAATGCCTACAAATATTAACGGTTCAACAATGTTTTTATTATTTTTCATTTTGATAACAGTTATGATTTACATAAATTAATATGAGTTTATAATAAAACTGATAGGAAAATTAATAACCCAAAGAAGAAATCAATTCAAAGTAATTTTTAGATGGCATCAAATAAATAGCTCTCACATAAAGACAACAATAATGTGCCGATAATGGTGAGATGGGCAGAGGTTAGAGATTTTGAAGGGTGGGAGAATTTGGATTGAGTCTTCACAATAAAGTAGGATTTGAATTTGGGAGAATACAGATTTTGGTTTTATAAAGAATATCACTGGTGAAACGCACAGAGGACCAAATAAATGTCAAAGTGTGTCTGAGACAGTAGATGTCATTGGTTGTACTGGAGGGCTTGTTTCAGATACCAGATAGTTTAAAGTTGGAGAGGTAGGCTGGGCTGGACCACGCACTGAGAGCGTTAAGCAGTCAAGATATACATCCAGGAGCTGATGTTTGAGCCACTGATGGGCTCTGCATGGGATTTATTGTGAATGATTCAGCAGTAGAAGATAAATGGATCAGAAGTGAACAGACCGGTTTAGAGGGAACTTTATCCAGGCATGCAGGATTAAGGGCTTGAATCATGTGATTTTCTATTAACTGAAAAATAGAGAAAAAAATCCATTTTCTTCAGAAAACAGTGAGATCTGTATAAACTCTACACATCCAAGACCCTTGTGTCAGTGTCTGCTTGTGGGTGGGGTTGTTTTGGGAGGGCTCCCGATGGCTTTCTTCTGCGTCATTCTCTCTCAAGACAGGGAACTGTCTACTGTTGACTGACGTCACCATTTCATGTCCTGCCAATATTGGACATGTGTTGAAGTCTTACTGACTTAGTGAAGTAGATGAAACCCAAGGCAATAGTGGGGCTTTGACCTGTTGAAATGAGGTCTAACCTAAATAAATCTTTTTACTCTGGTTCTCATTCCTTTTGAGTCTCTGGCATTCTATGCAGATTTAGAAAATATCCAGGTTTCCAGGACCTTGTTTTCTTTTGCTATCAGAATTGACAACTTTGCTGTTGGTTCTGTCTAAACATAGCTTCAAGACTGAAAAATTACCTATACTAAAAAGTGATGCAACAAGCCTCACACAAATGGCAGGGCTCACAATTAAAATTATATCCATAAAAGGAATGTTTGAATATAATTATCTGTTCCTTAAGAACAATAAGTAATCACATAAACTCACTTACATGCCGAGAACCCTTGTGTCTGGGAAACATAAACCAAGCCAAGATAATACTATGCAATTGATTTAGTATTTCCTTTAATATTATTTTAGCACATTAATAATGCTTATTTTCAGAAAGTACAACTGAGTTGAATTTTCAGAAAATACAACTGAGAAAAAGCAGAAACCATAAAATGACTAACATATTAATATTAATTTAGCACATTAATGTTTATTTTCAGAAAATACAACTGAGAAAAAGCAGAAACCATAGAATGACTTGACATATTGATATATACCTTTAAGGTATTTTCTTACGTGTAATTTTTGAAAAGGAAATAATACCATATACAATTTTTATTTTCCTCTTGCTGCTTTTGCCATTTCATATATGGTGAAGACTTTTCAAACATTAGCATTTTAAAAAACTGCAGTATATTCTATCATCCCTGTCAGTAAATCTTCCTTCTATTAAACATACAATTATTTCCAATGTTTCATTACTATAAATTATTATGCATCGAACATCTTTGTGCATTAATCTGTTCCACATCTTGTTAAACTATGTGCTTTAGATAGATGCTTTTGTTCTCACTTATAAATGGGAGCTAAACGATGAGAACACATGGACACAGAGGGAAACAACACACACTGGGGCCTATCAGAGGGTGAAGGTAGGAGGAGGGAGAGGATGCGGAAAAATAATAGGTACTAGGCTTAATACCTGGGTGACAAAATAATCTGTACAACAAACCCCATGGCAAAAGTTTACCTGTATAACAAATCTGCACTGGGACACACATTTTTAAAGCTACTGCCAAGACAATTTGTAGTATTTACACTCTACCAACCCTATGTGACAGTAATTTTGTTGCTTTAGGAGTTATTTCATATAGAAGCTACAGACACTTCTGTATGCCATTTCCACAAGACCCCTTCTACTGGGATTCTGGCAGGGACATCAATCTAAGCCAGTGAATACAGATTTGAAAGAAAAATATAACATTGTATTTATTTGCAGGTGGCATTATCATCTATAAAGAAAATCCCAAAGAATCCACTAAAAACGCTAGAACTAATAGAGTTCATCAAGTACCCAAGATGGAAAGGTGATAAAAATAAATTACATTTCTGTATAACAGCAATGAAATATCAGAAATAGAAATTTTACAGAGTACTATTCACAGTAACATCAAAAACACAAAACAATTAAGAATAAACCTAATAAAATATATAAGACTTGTAGGCTGAACATTATAAAATATGGATAAATAGCAAAGACTTGGAATCAACCCAAATTCCATCGGTGACAGATTGGATTAAGAAAATGTGGCACATATACACCATGGAATACTATGCAGCCATAAAAAAGGATGAGTTTGTGTCCTTTGTAGGGACATGGATGCAGCTGGAAACCATCATTCTCAGCAAACTATCCCAAGAACAGAAAACCAAACACTGCATGTTCTCACTCATAGGTGGGAACTGAACAATGAGATCACTTGGACTCGGGAAGGGGAACATCATACACCGGGGCCTATCATGGGGAGTGGGGAGGGGGGAGGGATTGCACTGGGAGTTATACCTGATGTAAATGATGAGTGGGTGCAGCACGCCAACATGGCACAAGTATACATATGTAACAAACCTGCACGTTATGCACATGTACCCTAGAACTTAAAGTATAATAATAAAAAAATAAATAAATATTTTTTAATGCTAAACAAAATAAAATATGGATAAGGATACTAATGTAATCTAAACAAATGGCAATATATACACTGCTCATGGATCAGAAGACTCCAAGAGAAAAAAGTAACTATTTCAGTAAATGGTAGTAAAACAACTAGATATCTACAAAGAAAAAAATGGACTTTGACCATACACAAAAATGAACTTTAAATTAATGAAAAATAAAACCACACAACTTCTGTAGGAAACCTTAGGCTAAAACCTCTGTGACCTTGAGTTAGGCAAAAAAATTTTAGGACAGAAAAACATGAATCATAAAAGAAAAAATTGATAAATTAGACTTCAAAATGTAGAAGTTCTGCTCTTCAAAAGATGTTAAGAAATAAGAATACCACACTGGGAAAAATATTTTTAAAAACCGATATAGTAAAAGTTTTATCCAGAATATATAAAGAACTCTTAACAATAAAATATTCTAATAAAACCCTGGGCAAAGTGTCACAATATCAATAAGCACACGAAAAATGTCTAACCCTATTAGTCCTTAAGGAAATGTAAAATTAAATCCACAATGAGATACTATTACATATCTGATGCTGAAATTATACAAGAAAAAGTTCACAGTACAAAGCACTGGCCAGGATACAGAGCAATTAGAATTCTCATATTGTTGGTGAGAATTCAGTATGGAACCACCCCTTTGAAAAAAGATTCCTGAAAGTTAAACATGCATTTTCCACACAATCCAAAATGTCCACTCCTAAATATTTAGCCAAGAGGAATAAAATTATATGTCTACACAAAGATCTGAACCTCAAAACTAAGAGCAACTCAAATGTGTATCGTCTGGTGACTGGTGTAGCCAATGAAATTCTACTTAGTAAGAAGGAAAACCATTGAGATATATATACAAACATGGAGGTATCTCGAAGGTCTCATAAGTGAAAGAAGTTGGACATAGAAGGCTAGATGCTGTATGATTCCACTAGATTGCATTCTGGAAAAAAATTAAAAAAATAAAAAAACTACAGAGTGACCAGGCACCATGGGTCAGGCCTGTAATCCCAACACTTTGGGAGGCTGGGCAGGAGGATCTCGAGCCCAGGAGTTTGAGACCAACCTGGGCAAAGGGAGGACCTGTCTCTACAAAAAGAAATAATTTTTTTAATTAAAAAACTAGCCTAGCCTGGTATGGTGATGCACACCTGCAGTCCCAGCTACTCAAGAGGCTGAGGCAGGAAGATCTCTTGAGCCAGGGAAGTCGATAACGCAGTGAGCTGTGATAGTGCCACTGCACTCCAGCCTGGGTGACAGAGCCAGATCCAGTCTCAAAAAAAACAAAAACCCACAACCTATAGGGACAGAATTCAGGTCCGTTATTGCCAGAAACTGGGAGTGTGAGAGAAGAGATTGACTACAAAGGAGCAGCACAGGAGAATTTTTTAGCTGATGGTTATATACTATTATTCATAAATTGCTTGTGGTGGTGCTTAAAAGCCTACAAATATACTCCCAGTTTTAGTTATATGATTCTCATTCTTTATTCAAGTATTTATTACTTATTTTCTCTCAACCTTGTGTGATATGAGTATAGTTTTCTTGGAGCTTTCTGTTTAATATAACACAAAAGAATTTTGGGACAGCATTTGGCTATTTAGACTTGTCGTAAATAAATTTAAATGGGTAAACCCAGAAAATTGGAAGATAAAAATAATAAAGCAAGTCTGTTCATTATGTGAATTAAGAGGTCTTAAAAACTGCTGGAGAAGGTTTGTAAACAGACAGTGGTGCGAAGACAAGTGTTAAACAACCAGCTCTCCAAGATCGGGGAAACAAATCCTAATTTGTGATGTGTGTGTATTCCTATGTTACAAATATTCCCTCCTAGGCTGATTCAGGCTACCAACATGATGTCATTGAACCAGGAGTTGGGAAGAGATGCTGGGAAAATATGTTCACGACCTGCTCTCAAGAACCAATAGGGCCGAGCACGGTGGCTCACACCTGTAATCCCAGCACTTTGGGAAGTTGAGGCGGGTGGATCACCTGAGGTCAGG
Source organism: Papio anubis (assembly GCF_008728515.1). Lineage (NCBI taxonomy): Eukaryota > Metazoa > Chordata > Mammalia > Primates > Cercopithecidae > Papio > Papio anubis. The sequence continues at coordinate 31,429,559 of NC_044983.1, forward strand.
AGTTTGAAACCAGCCTAGCCAACATGGTGAAACCCCATCTCTACTTAAAATGCAAAATTAGCTGGGCATGGTGGCACATGCCTGTAATTCCAGCTACTTGGGAGGCTGAAGCAGGAGAATCGCTTGAACCTGGGAGGCGGAGGTTGCAGTGGGCTGAGATCGCAACATTGCACTCCAGCCTGGGCAACAAGAGTAAAACTCCGTCTCAAAAAAAAAAAACTAGCAGGAGCTAACATACAGCACAGCTCAACCCCTCTCCTCGTTATAGAAGTCTGATTCAACCAGAAAGACACGGTCATTTGTATAAGAGTTTTGCTCTTAATATATATTATTCTTGTACATATTTATATGTGTGTGCCTTTCTGTTAAATGATAGCAATGGACAAAACTTTAAGAGACCATAATACTTTGCAACGTGCAATTTGTAGATCTATAATCAGATAACATTTTTCTGGATAGTAATTTTGCTATATAGATCATGATTTTTTAAAAAAAGTTTATGGCAAGGCTATTCAGATACAGGAAGATTAATTCCTTAGAAAATATTTATTAGTGCCCACATACAGTAATCCATTGGATCAAAAGAGAACACAGAAGAACTCATGGATGTTCATCATAGATGAAATTAGCATGAACTAAAAGGCGACTCAAAGGAGAAGATGATCATACCATCCTCTGGTCTCCATGCACACTATTTGATCTTACAATTAAATGATATTTTAGAATAATTGTCTTTATGTCTCCCCCTTCCCCTCCTCCCATGTTCTGCTCTAAACTTAGCAATAGATCTCAGAGGATACACACTTTCTATTAAAATAACTTTAAAGACAAAAAGAAAAGCAAAATAAAATGATCAAGATTTTATGTGTTTATATAAAACATCAGACTCCAATTAATGTTTGTATTTGACAATAGCCACGTCAAATCATACCCTAGAGATTGGTGGTAGGAAAAGAACCAACACTCCCATTTCTCTGTTGATAGAGGTACTTCCATGGAAAACTTTGGAAAGCCTGCAGTACTGAATTGTATTTAATTTTAATCTTCAAGACCAGCTGTCTATATATCAAACAGAAAGTTCATCTTTACAAAAGCTTTTATTTCTTTTGATATTTAACTTAGTCCATGACAAATTAAAATGGGCATTTCTTCCTCTACTTGGAATGTTTTCATCTAATATGTAGATTATTTGTAGACCAGTCTCTGGAATCATCTCCTTCACTAATGGCATTTATATGCAGCCAATTTATATTAATATAAAAAACATGGATGAATTCCTGCTTACTAGAGTAAGAGCAAATCTGTCCATCTCTTACTTTGTTTTGATTATTTAAATCAACCCAGTTGCTTATATGTCAAAAGCAAATTTTTTAGAACTTGAGGGAAAAATTAATGAATATGATTACAAGAATAATCTGCAAGTCTCGAACACTATTTTAAAGGACTCACACAAAAAAAAACACCCAAACAACACTCTTTGCAAAGATTTAAAAGATAAATGCAGTGTAGTGTGCTCATATTACTAAAAATATTATTACCCTAACAAAATATACTGTAGGACAATGGCTAGGACATTATGATGTCATTTCATCAATAATTAATACTAAAGTACTCTTGCTGAGATACAAAGTTAATTTGGAGATGCCTGGAATCATAGATCTCCTATCTGGATGAAACCCACTGTGCCAACCCCCTGTTATTACAGGTTGATTTTTACAGTTGAGGAAACTGAAGAACAGACAAGCAACTTTCAAGGTCATCTAGACATTCACTGGTAGATCCAGAGCAAGGATCCAGGAATATGTTTTTGCTCAGAAGAACTCATGAAAATGAGTTAAAATGACCTGGACTTTTTGTTATTATACTTAATAGCTGTTGGAAGGGAGGACAGGTTACTTAACCTCTGTGAGTTCTCATTTCCAAGCAGAACAAAGAACGTAATTATCACCACCTCCCAGCATTGTGTGAAGTTAATTTGAAGTAATTGTGTGAAAGCACCCTACAAATATAGCGGCCTTGCCAGTGGAATACTAATGCATATTTTGGTATCTAAAAGGGAGCCGTCACTAATGAGCTCTGTAAGAAACCAGAATGCTACGCTGCCCTATCAGGGAGCACTTTACTTCTTAACCTCTCACCAAGATTAAAAATGACTGATACAGATATCCCCTTGGTTCCTCAGACTGCCTTAAAAACAGGAAATTGGTTCTTGCAAATCAATACTTACTCTAGCTCTAACTATAACTTTAACAGCTGTTTCATCTATCTTAAATAGAACTAGCTATACTGCTGAAATCTGAGTATATTCCATGTGACTGGCAGTTTTTTCCCCTAAAGCTATAACTGAGCTTGTAGGATAAAGGTTAATTGCTAACTGTGGAGTACTAATGATACCACATTGATGAAATTACAGGATCACGGATAGAGAAAGGGCTCCTAACACACTGGAAGCTACAGGGAAGCTCTAAATAATAGTTATCGATTTGTTTCTCTGAAGGCCACTAAGTAGCACAAACTACTCAAAAGAACAAAAATTATCCACAGGGTTTCCTTTCATTTATAATTTATTTCTTGGCTTCCATTTTCAACTTACCAATAGCAAATTATAATTTTAATAATTATATGTCTCAAAATAAGTAGTTTCTGTCTTGGAGAAAGAAATACTGCAAATTACTCTTTTATTCCCCTAAATTGAGTTGGGTCTCCTCTGTTGAGTGTGTTACAATAAAAGCATAATAATAATTAGGCCAGGTGCGGTGGCTCACACCTGTAATCCCAACACTTTGGGAGGCCAAGGCAGGTGGATCAGCTGAGGTCAGGAGTTCAAGACCAGTCTGGCCAACAAAGCAAAACCCCATCTCTACTAAAAATACGAAAATTAGCCGGGCATGGTGGCGCACTCCTGTAAACCCAGTTACTCAGGAGGCTGAGGCATGAGAATCGCTTGAACCCGAGAGGTGGAGGTTGCAGTGAGCCAAGATCCTGCCACTGCACTCCAGCCTGTGGGACTCTGTCTCAAAAACAAAAGCATAATAGTAATTAGACAGTCGTTCTTAAACCTCATGGCTTTAAGACAAAAGAAGGACTGAAAGAGTGAGTTCGAAGTATTTAAAGATAGGTAACTTCAGAAGATGTCTCATGATCCTTATTTCCTGAATTAGGCTTCCCTCTTGCCTGAATTTGTCCCTAGAATTTGTCTCTATGACTTGTCCCATCTGGCAGTAGATCAAGCCCCATTTATTCTCAGCTGGTGCCTTCCTACAATATCATTTTCATCACTGTTAGCATATTTTGAGTGAGTACCTCAGACCAGGCTCTGTTGAATTTTATGTGCATTGTGTCATTTAGTCATATCCACCATAGGAGCTTGGTATTGAAACCCCCTTTGCAAAAATCATAACTGAGAAAATTACATACAGTGAAAGACCTGATCTAAGCATCTCCATTTTGCTTCCAACCTCCAAGCTGTCTTTGTCCATTCCTAGGTGTAGGCTGAACTAACTTTAGAAGGAACTTAGTTTATAGTTTAGCTTTGAGACAAAGACAATAACAGCGCTTTCCCAAAAACAAACCCTCTTTTTGCTTAGGGACTAGACTGCCTTTGCAGGACTAAAAATTGGCTACAAGATTAGAAATTATGGTTTAGGAGTCATGCAGCTGGAGGCTGCAACATTCTAAACTTCCCCAAATTGCTCTTGGGGATAACATCACTACTGTAAAACCTAAGACCTGCGCTTGAGATATTTTGCAGACCCTTCACTCAGTAGATCAGCTGGCACCACCCAGGTCAATAAACTGGCTCACCTGGACTTGTGGCCGCCACCCAAGAACTGACTCAGCCCAAGAGGACAGCTTCAATTCCCTATGATTTCATGTCAGACCTGACCAATCAGCACTCTTGACTCACTGGTCCCCTACCCACCAACTTATCCTTAAAAACTCCAATCCCCAAATTTTCAGGGAGACTGGTTTGAGTAATAATGAGTAATAATAAAACTCTGGTCTCATGCCGGCTCTGCGTGAATTACTTTCTCTATTGCAATTCCCCTGTCTAATAAATCCACTGTCTAGGCAGCGGGCAAGGTGAACACACTGGGCGGTTACAGTATTATCTCCATTTGACAGTTGAGAAAACTGAAGCCAAGGGAACTGATTCACCTCCCTGATGTCCAGAGTTGGGAATGTCAGGGCTGGGACTGGACTCGTGCATCCACATGGACCACCCAGAGCAACAGTTTAGAAAATATTCTTCCTTTGCACTTGCCCAGCTTCTTCCTCAGGGATCCAGATTTTTCTAAGACACTCATTTTCCTATGAAAATTCAGTACACCTGAGAGATCTCTACCAAGTCCTGCGTGGTTTTATTAAGTATTCTGTAAAGCAAAAACTGTTTCTCTAAACTCATAATACTGCTGACACCAAACGTGAGGGTATTCCACACCGAGCAATTCTCCAGTCCTCTGCAGACTCCAACTGAGTGTCCAACAGTTTAGTTAATTCTGACTAGCCACCTGGAATTAGTGCAGACCCCAAAGGTTGAGGACTCAGTCCTATAAGACTAAACCCTAGCTTCAAATGCCTATGTCAAGTAGTGGGTTCCTGGAGTACTCATGGTTTTGTCCCATCTTGCTACAAATCAGGGGTTCCTACTGATACAAGCAGGCTAGGGGAGGTCCCCAAATGCCACTGGGATCTTCACCCCAGTTGGCGTCTGGGCTCGTGACACTGTCACAAGATGGAATTCAAGGATGGGCTGAAAAAGTGAAAGTGCAGAGGTTTATAGCAAAGAACAATACCTCTCAAGAGGGGAGTGTGGGCATACACAAGGGAGTGGGTCTTCTATCTGTATGGGTTTCTTTAACCAGGCGGTGGGATATTCGTGAAGATTCCTGGAAAAAGGTGGAGATTTCTTGGAACTGTGGTGCCACCCATTTTTACAGCAAATATGGGTATTCCTGGAACTGACATGCCCTGGTGGGTATGTGATTTAGGATGTTAATGAGCAGATAGTGAGATCTAAGGTGAAATCTAGGTCAAATCCAGTACAATGTTGGGTCCAGTCAGTCTTAGCCAGCTTGATCCACAGGGTCTTCCAGTTTTTTTGGTGGTCATGTGAAACTGCTGCCTGCAAGTGTCTATTCTCCTGTGACCACCTTGCTTCATTCCTGTCTCACCATAACCACACCTCCTCAGTTTTGATAATTTACTGTGACAGCTCACAGAACTCAGGGAATCACTTCACCTACTCATTGCCAGTTTATCAAAGGATACAGATGAGCAGCTGGATGAGAGGTAACGTAGAGCAAGGTCTGGAAGGGTCCTGAGCACAGGAGCTCTGTCCCTGTAAGTAGGGTACGTCACCTTCCTGTCTTGTGTTCACCAACTTACAAGCTCAAGAACTCCTTCATTTAGGCTTTTTACCACGGTTCCACTACATTAGCATGATAGATTAAATCACTGGCCATGGGTTAACTCAATCTCCCCAGAGGATAGGGCTGAAAGTTACCACCCACTAATCACAGGATCAATTTTTTTTCAATTTTTTAAAATTTATTTTTATTTTTTTTTTAGATGTAGTCTCACTCTGTCGCCCAGGCTGGAATGCAATGGCAGTATCTCTGCTCACCGCAACCTCTGCCCCACCGAGTTCAAGAGATTCTCCTGTCTCAGCCTCCAAAGCAGCTGGGACTATAGGCACGCACCACCACGCCTGGCTGATTTTTGTATTTTTAGTAGAGATGGGGTTTCACCTTGTTGGCCAGGATGGTCTCGAACTCCTGACCTCAAATGATTCGCCCACTTCAGCCTCCTAAAGTGCTGGGATTACAGGTGTAAGCCACTGCACCTGGCCTCACAGAGTCAATTTCTTTGGCAACCAGGGCTCGCCCTCCAAGAGTCAGCTAATTAGCATAACTTAGATACAGTTGAAAAGGGTTTATCATGAATAACAAAAGACACTCCTATCACTCCTCCTACTCAGGGAGTTACAAGGGTTTTAGAAACTTTCAGCCAGGAGCCAAGGGCAGAAACCAAATACATTTCCTATTATATCACATTTTAAATCAATATGAAATAGTGGACCCAGGCAATTCAGTGTTTGGTGTAAACTTGGATCACATATTACCAAAGATCACTCACTTACACCTACAAACACACTAAAGGATAATAGAAGAGAAATTATTAGTAGGACCAAAGAGGAAGGAATAATTTGTTATACTTTAAAGGAATCAAGGCAAAGCAGCTGAGATTTAAGCTGAATCTCAAGATCTTTCTTGATATATATATACATATATATATATTCCTTAAAGCAGGGGCCTGAAATGGGCCCTTGGCCTATTAGGAACCCAGCTGCACAGCAGGAGGTGAGCTGCCGGCAAGCGGAAGTTTCATCTGTATCTAGAGTCACTTCCCATCGCTCACATTGCCACCTGAGCTCCACCTCCTGTCATATCATCTGCTGCATTCGATTCTCATAGGAGTGTGAACCCCATTGTGAACTGTGTATGCGAGGGATCTAGGTTGTGTGCCCCTTATGAGAATCTAATACCTGATGATCTGTCACTGTCTCCCATCGCCCCCAGAAGGGATCATCTAGTTGCAGAAAAACAAGCTCAGGGCTCCCAGTGACTCTACATTATGGCAAGTTGTATTATATATTACAATATAATAATAAAGTGGACAATAAATGCAATGTGCTTAAATCGTCCTGAAACTAATTCCCCCTCCCTTCACCCCGATTCATGGAAAAACTGTCTTCCATGAAACCCATCCCTGGTGCCACAAAGGTTGGGAATCACTGCCTTAAGGGATACCAAATCTATTCTGTTGTCTAACTTCCAAGCCCCAGAATTAAAAGATACAGAAATTATTATTAATCTATTAATACGAGTTTGGGGGAAAAAACCCCAAAATTATGTGACTACTCTGAACTACAAAAGTCTACAAATTAAAAAGTCATTGTAAAATAGGGCCTCATTTCATCCATTTGTTTTAGATCTGTAACTTCAATGCTTTGAAATTAGAGATGTGGTCTGTAGCAATGACTGGATCAGAAAGAATAGGAAACAGGCCAGTGCAGCAGCCAATGCCTGTAATTCCAGCATTTTGGGAAGCCAAGGTGGGTGAATCACCTGAGGTCAAGAGTTCGAGACCAGCCCAGCCAACATGGTGAAACCCCATCTCTACTAAAAATACAAAAATTATCTGGGCATGGTGGCAGGCGCCTGTAATCCCAGCTACTTGGGAGGCTGAGGCAGAAGAATCGGTTGAACCAGGAGGCAGAGGTTGCAGTGAGCCGAGATCATGCCATTGCACTCCAGCCTTGGCTACAAGGTGAAACTCCGTCTCGAGAGACAGACAGACACCAACACAGAGAGACAGAGACAGAGAGAGAGAGAGAGAGAAAGGAAGAAAGAAAGAGCAACATTCTCGAGTATAAGGCATTTCAGAGCAAAGAACTCTGCCATAATGAAATTAGAAAAGTAGGTAATTAAGTCTCCACACACAACTGTCATATTTGCGTTAATGAATTCTTCAGTGTTTATAGAAGTTCTCCCCCAGCTGTCCTCAGTTTGTCATAGCTCTAGTGAGAAGAAAATAATCACTGCAGTCATGAAAACAGAATTCCCAAGCTAGTTGGAACATTATTTTTAGTCTAGTTTAATGCCATTCTCATACATGACGAAGGACACGAAGGTCCAGTGAAGTTAAACGACAGGACAAAATGTCAAAGCCAAGCCACATAGTGGCTGAGCCAGGACTGCAACTGATATCTTGCAGGTCCTAATTCGCCACCCTTTCAGCCCACCTTGGTTTCTTCCAACACCCTTTGACCTCTTGTAGTTCAGTACAGGCAGGTGAAACCACGTCATTCCCTCTCTTCCCCGAGAGGTCATTTAAGCACGTGAGTCAGGAGATCATAGGAGAACATAATTCTGTTTTCACTATGAGTCCATTTTCTCCACTTTTATATTGCTACTTAATAGTCCATTCTTCATCAAAAAACACATCTCTCTCAAAATGATCTCTGCTTGCAGAAACCCTGAGACCTTTCTAGGGGGTTTCCATAGAAGCAGTTTCTGAAAACAACAACAACAAAAATATGACTCAGTTTTGGCTATAGGGCTACATGTGTCCTCTGATTTCTTGCTGGGGCAGTTGGCCTTTCAGGGTCAACTGCCTTTTTCTGGGATGTCAGGTGTGCGTTCGGCTTGCTCCTACTTTGTCTTATCTGGGGTCTTTCAGAATGAAATTATAGGGGGTACCGTTAGAAAAGATTTGAGACTCCTTTTCTCTGCCCAGCAATACAGAAGTCATGCGAGTTCTCTCATTAGTCTTACGTTGTTTTGCTGAATTTATAGGCAGAAGTTCTTTAACTGAATTTTATATGGTTGCCTTTCCCCAGTTAAAGAAACTTCTCACTAGCTAAGACTTAGTGGTTCCAAAGGGTGTACACTGGCTTCATTGAGTATTTCTGGGTACCCATGCTTCCTCTAAAACCCCTGAAACAGCAAGTTACTTGTTAGAAAGGCAAAGCCCTGGACCCTACCAAGTCAAAATTTGCATTTTTTTCATGCTTCTCAGGTGCTTCTAATGCATCTGAAATTTTGAGAACCTCTGCCACAAAGATAGCAAGTGGAGAATTGGGGTAAATTCTACCGGGGTAAGATGCTCTAAAACCTTGCTGCTCAATGTGTAATTTACAAACCAGCTTTAGCATCACCTGGAAGCTTGTTAGAAATGCAGTCTTTCCACCCCCATACCAAACCTACTGAACTAAAAAATCTGCATTTTAATAAGATCTTCAGGTTATTCTTTACACAGTGAAAATTGAGAAGCACAGTTCTAACAGACTTTTGCCTGAGAAGTTAGGAAACGAAGGCCAAATTCATTTCTCTTGCTTGAATCACTTGGATAATTGCTACTCTCTTCCCTTGCCTTTTATAAGATAGTTAGAGCTTTAGGCGAAAGCCATCTTTGATAGTATTTTAAGAGATGCCAGGTTCCCCAGGGCTGCCTGAGGAATTCTTATAGGGAGGCAAATTCTCAGAGCACTGCTGACAAAGACAACACCCTCCGGGCATTGCAGACAGCTGCTGGGGAAAGAGAGCTTGCCTGGGGAAAGGCCAAGCAGCCGCTTCCTTGCCTGAAATCCTTGAGTCTGGCTGAAGGTTGATGAATAGAGCCTGACTCTAGGTTTATTTTCCCATTTAATTCACTGAAAAACTGGAAACTCTAAATATTAATCCCAATGAAGAGAGTCATAAGTGATTCTTACTGGCAAACGTAGCTTTTCCAGACTGGACCCTCCTCCTGTAAAGTTACAATTTCACTTTATTATCCAATTAGCCAACTGAGTGAACTGTTTCCTTCCAAATACACCTATTTTCTGTGAAAATAACTGGTGGAAATTACCGGTCTTCAGGTCAGAAATCCTTGCTCATTTGTTGGTTTTATTGTGAGGCCTTCTTGAGCAAATCATTTAACCATTCTGGGTCTTGTTTACAAAATGGGGATGATGATGCCTAACACAAACTGTTTAGCGTCAGGTCTTACTTATTTTCTTTTTAGGATAAGGGGAAGGTCTTTTTAAGCATACCTTGAAAGCTTTAAGGCATCTTACAGATGTAATTTTTTATGTCAAATTGATAAGCATTAAGTCATAGCTGACAGATTTCTATTCTTCACATGTTCACAGAATACCTGTTTTTCTCCTTCTGTGGTCCACCAATAGTAATCTCGAATTGAGATCTAACACTAATACCTACAGTGCCCTTCCAGACGCCACCTTCGCACACTCAATTTGCCGTCCTTTATCTTTTATCTCCCAGCCAGGCTTCTGTAATGCAACACCACTTGTGCCAACGCGGTCACTGACAGTACATTTTGCAAGTGAGATCCTTTGGCATGCTAGATCTGATATTTCCCTGAAGTCTAGACACATTCCAGTGTGCCTACTCCATTATTTATGCATAGGTCTGCCATTTAGTTACGCAAGCTCTTTATGATAAAACTTACCTTCCCATCCTGTTTGCTAGTATAGATTAACAAATTAGAGAAATTCCTGACAACTGGCATAGTGCTTTACATTTTGTACTAGACTATAACAGGCAAGATCTCATTTTGACTTTTGTGAAAACCTCATGAGCTCTATGGGGTAGGGCACTTGAATCCATTATCTAAACCTCAAAACAACTTATCCCAAAGTCACTAGCTAATAAATGGCAGATGTGAATCAAACCCAAATCTTCAAGCTCTGACCATGATATTTGGATACCTTACAGCATGAATGAGGGCGAGGGTGAACTGCAGAGCAGAAAGTGAGGTAGAAACCGGAACCCCCACTCCTTCAGGACTAAGTCTCACACAAGTGTATGCACATACCCACGCCCTCCTCTGGGTTCCCAGAACACTACTTTCATATTTTCATTTTTGTACTTATTACATTTTCTTTTTATGTGTTGCTTAGTCCATCTGTATTGTTATAACAAAATACCTGAGACTGGGTAATTCATGTTGGGAATAACGTTCAAAATCCTAAGGAAATTGAACACTCAAAGGATTCTTAGCAAAGCAATTTTACTTCTGCTCAGAGGGGTGCTTCTCCTTGGCCAGTCGCCATGGGAGCACACCTGAACAAAGGGCCACCAGAGCCTTTATTCCTGACGCAAGTCCTGCCCCTGTACCCTTTCCCCATTGGCCGGGGTCTGGCCGTACAATCTAAACTAATCCCCGTTGGCTAAACGTTTGAAATTTTTTTTAGATAAGGTGGTCATGTAAGGGAGACGGGGAAAGGGGAAGGGGTGTCTGCAATGAGCTAGAGAGCGAGTCCTTCCAAATAAGGAAAGGAATGAGAGCTGGTACTGATAACGCCTGGTACTGTGGCATGTCTGGGCATGTAACAAAGGCAGAAAGGAAGAAAAAGGAAAAAGGCGTTGGCGGGGGAGGGGGTGGTGGGGGGATGGGTACTATGAATTAAAGAATAAAGGATTGATCAGGCTATTTGAAGAGAAACCTCATCATATCCCACATTCATAAAGAAGAAAAATGTATTTTCTCACAGTTCTGAAGGCTGAGAAGTCCAAGATACCAGAAGATTCATCGTCCAGTGAAGGTTGCTCTGCTTCCGAGAGGACGCCTTGTTGCCACTGCAGCCTCGTGTGTGGAAAGACAAGAGGGCAAGAGCTAACTGAATGTGGTGTGAAGCCTCTTTTATCATGGCCTTAATCCCACTTAGGAGGAAGAAGCTCGCAGGACCCAATCACCTCTCAAAGGCCCCACCTTTTACTATTATCACATTGGCAACCTCGCAGGACCCAATCACCTCTCAAAGGCCCCACCTTTTACTATTATCACATTGGCAACACCTGATTTTGGAGGCAACTCATTCAAACCATAGCATGTGTCCTTACTGGTTTCTTAGCTGCTGGAGAGAAGATAATACAGCTTTTTTTATATTTGTAGCTTCAGAACTGAACACAGTATCTGGCACTTAGTTTCATGCTGTAAGTATTTGTTGGATGAATTTCAAGAGTTCATGTGTATGCACTGAAAAAAAAACTGTGTGTTCAATGTGCTCTAATGCATGAGGCCTGTTTTAGTTTTCAGGCCGCTAGAACAAGACTTCATAGACTGAGTGCCTTAAACAACAGAAATTTATGTCTCACAGTCCTGGAGTCTAGGAAGCCTGAGATCAGGATGCCAGCATGGTCAGGCTCCAATGAGAATCGTTTTCCTGGTTTTCTCACATCGTGGATAGAAACAACTGCTCTCAGATCTCTTCTTATATGGGAAAAAAATCCCATTAAGAAAGTTCCACCTTCATGACCTAATTACCTTCCAAAGGCCTCATCTCCAAATATTATCACAGTGGGGATGAGGGTTTCAATGTATGAACTGGTGGGGAACACAAATATTTAGTCTATACCACAGCCCAATTTAGAAAATCTATCTAAACCCATACAGCCCATTGTCAAGTTAGACCTGTAGCTTTAAAATTAAACACCACCCCAGTCATTAGATAAGTCATTAAATAAGACGAATTGATTACCCAAATAATTAGATAAATCATTAAATAAGCACTGCTTATTTAGACACTGTAGCATAGAGGCTAGGAGCACAGATGAACCCAGGCTACCTGGATTAGGACTGGCTCCCCTAGCTGTGAGTCCTTGAATAAGTTACCTTGCCTCTCAGTGCCTCGGCTACCGCATTTGTAAAATGAGGGGAAATATACTCATCCTTCAGTATCTGTAGGGCATTAGTCCCAGGCCCTCCAGAGGATATCAAAATCCATGGATGCTCAAGTCTCTGATATAAAATGGCATACTATTTGCATATAACCTATCCACATCCTCCTGCATACTTCAATCCATCTCTAGATAACCTATAATATTTAATAAAATGGAAATGCTATGTAAATAGTTGTTATACTGTGTTTTTTAAATTTATATTATTTTAAAATTGTTGTATTGTTCTTTTCTATTTTTTTTTTCTTTCAAATATTTTTCATCCTCATTTGTTCGAATCCACGGATGTGGAGTCCATGGAGGTGGAGAGCTGACAGTATTTCTTGGGGTTGGAGGATTAAGTGAATTCATATTTATAGGGCACTTAAGCATACTAATAAGTGTTAATCTTACTGTTATCATTAGAACCATCATTTCCCATTTCATTTGATTAGCACCAACAACTTCCAAAACTTCCAACAACTTTCCAAGCATTCTTAATGTTACAGGTCAGATAATACCAAGTTTTATCTCTGTTCTTATTCCAGGGTCATCAAATGGTGTCAAATCATCACATAACTTCACTCGACCTATCCAAATATTATACATGTGTTTATTTTGTACCTACTGTTTACATGACAATATTCTCTAGAATTACACTGTCCAATACAATGTGTGGCCACATAAATTTACATTTAAATTAATTAAAAATAAATAAAATAAACAATTCAGTTCTTCAAGCGCACTGGCCACATTTCAAGTACCGATTCACTGGCTGCCATATTGGACAGTACAGATAAAGAAAATTTTCTTCATGGTGAAAAGTTCTGCTGGACAGAGCTAACTACAAATACAGAAACAGCAGTACGCCTTCATGAAGCTGGCATTCTACTAGAGAAGATAAATATTAAACACATAAATACATAATAACTATGAATTATCTTTATCAAGAAACATATTATATTCAGTTACTAAAACATTGTTAGAAAAAATTAATTTTTCTGTATAATTCCTAAACTGCTACATAATTAAATATGTTAAACTTATAACTGTTTTACTAATTACAAAAGTAAAATATGTTTATTGTAGAAAATTTAGAAGATACAGAAAGTATAAAAAGGAAAATCAAAGTATACATAATATTATTTTACAGACAATCCATAGTGCATGTATTCTGAAATTTTTCTTCATTATCTGTACTTTACACATTTTACCATGTCAATCTTCAAAATATGATTTTCAGTGTCTACATAATAGAACAGTTTGTGAATGTATCACTATTTATCTTCTCACTGATTCACTGAAATTTAGGTTGTTTTAACAATTTTTATTCTAACATCTAAAAAAAATTCATATATATAAATCTTTGTCTGCCTTTTTGTTTCTTTGTGACAAATTCTTAGAAGTGCCATTTCTGGGACAAAGTTACTACATAGCTGTAGCATTTTTTTTTTTTTTTTTTTTTTTTTTGTTTTGAGACAGGGTCTGGCTCTGTCGCCCAGGTTGGAGTGCAGTGGCGCAATCTCTGCTCACTGCAACCTCCGCCTCCCACACTCAAGGGATTCTCATGCCTCAGCCTCCTGAGTAGCTGAGATTACAGGTGTGTGCCACCGTGCCCAGCTAATTTTTGTATTTTTAGTAGAGACGGAGTTTTGCCATGTTGGCCAGGCTGGTCTTGAACTCCTGGCCTCATGTGATCTGCCCACCTCGGCTTCCCAAAGTGCTGGGATTACAGGCATAAGTCACAGCACCCAGCCCATTTTTGGACTGTTAAGTCATATTAAAAGAAGACTTTCTAAGAATCTTCTGAACTTATTTGCACACACACATATTTGTTCATCCTTTGCAAAACTGTATATCTTATTTTCTTTAATTGTGAAAATATTTTATTTAAATTTGGGTTTCTTTGATTAATTGCGAGGATGAACAGCACTTCATAAACAGTCATTCCTCAGTATAGGTGAGGATTGGTTCCAGAAGACCCCCTCCATACCAAAATCCACATATGGTAAAGTCACACAGCCAGCCTTATGGATCCCGTGTGCTTGAGAGCTGGCCCTCAAATATGTGGGTCTCCCATACCATGAAAACTGAATTTTCAATTTGCGTTTGGCTGAAAAAAATGCACATATAGCACATATAAGTAGATGCGCACAGTTCAAACCCCTGTTGTTCAAGGATCAACTGTATTTATTCATCATTTATATTTTATCTCCAAACTATCTCTTTTAGTTTTGTAAACATTTTTCAAGTGAAAAACTATATGAGCTCTTTGTATTTTAAGGATATTAAACTTTTGTCTTTATAAATTTTGGCAAACATATTCTCCAGCTTATTGAATATCATAATTGTGTTTCTACTTTTCGATACATGCAAAAGTTTCAAACTTTTTATGTTGCAAATTTCTTTCATTGTTTTTAAGTTTTGAAAGGTCCATGTGTTTAGAGGAAGCCCTAACACATAATGAGTGCTCTATAAATACTTGATAAATGAATGGACGAATAAATTAATGAAATATTTGACCTACACTGACAAACTATAGCCTCATTCTTTTTTCTACAGAGCAGGTCAGTTCTCCCAGTCATTTAAATATGACCTGAAACTACAAGAAAACTTGGCATTAGTACTGAATTTCTGATAATAACATAGTCAGTATCTGGGGAATTACCACAACATATTGTCTCCCTGACAGAAGCCTCCCACAAAGCCCAAGACCCTGCATTTTGTGCACATCCAGTCCCCAGATAGTCAATCTCCAAATTTTCCATGCCATAGGATCAATGCTTTCTGATAGTTGTAGTTTTTTAAAGTAGTATCTTTACCCGTTATTTTATGCATGTTTAGAATTTACTTCCACTTCTTCACATTTCTACCTGGCTTTTTCTGTCCTCTTTCTTCTGTTATAATCTTGAGCACACATGCATGATCAAGACGGATAATTGAAGGTCAGTGGCATGAGGCATGAAAAATGCAAAAGAAGTTCTCTGCTTCTCAAAGTTCTATCATGAAATCATAGTGATCCAATTTATAGTTCAGGGAAAGGACCTAGGACAGCATATACATGGGCAAATACACTTGTTTCCATTGACTGCTCATAGGAATGGCCATGTTAATTCATTAGACCTGCTGCTGATCTCCCACTAATATAACACACCCTACTCATAATGAAGTACTTGCCATTCTCCAAACGTGCTCTTCTCTCCCATTTCCTCTTTGGGGCACATCAATTTCATAAACCTGAAATGTCCTAGTCAGCTTTGTGTTTTACCTAATGTATTAGTTCATTTTTATGCTGCTAATAAAGACATACTGGAGACTGAGTAATTTATAAAGGAAAGAGGCTTAATTGACACAGTTCAGCATGGCTGGGAAGCCTCAGGAGACTTACAATCATGGCAGAAGGGGAAGTAAATGTGTCCTTCTTCACATGGCAGCAGGAAAGAGAAGTGCTGAGCAAAAGGGGGAAAAGCCCCTTACAAAATCATCAGATCTTGTGAGAACTCACTTACTATCATGAGAACAGCATGAAGGCAATGGCCCCCATGATTCAATTATCTCCACCTGGTCTTTCACATGACATGTGGGGATTATGGGAGCTACAATTCAAGATGAGATTTGGGTGGGGACACAGCCAAACCATATCATCTGACAAAGTTCTATTCATTCTTCAAGTTTCAGGGAACATGTTGCCTCTTCTGATACATATATATTATATTCTGATGCATATATATTATATATATAATATAATACATATATTATATATAATATATATTTAACACATGTATTATATTGAATCAGACTCTTATTTCTCCTCATTATTTCACCACCAGCTTCTTATTCACTTTATAACTTTCAAAACATTGTTTTTATAACTACTTCTTTTTTCAGCTTTTAGTTTTGATATAATTGTACATTCACAGGAGGTTGCAAGCAGGATACAGAGGACACCCCTGAACATTTCATCCAGACTTCCTCATTCGTTATATTTTACATTGCTATAGTAAAATATGAAAACAAGATAGTGACATGGTACAACATATGTTTATAGGTCTATGCTATGTCATCACACATAGAGACTTGTGTCACCTCCATGAGTCTAGCTGCATTACTGTTCCATCACCACATGACCTTCATGCTACTCATTTGCAGTCACCCCCACCATCCACCCCACCATCTAGAAGCCATAATTTCTTCTCAATCACCATAATTTTTCATTTTGAGAATGTTATAGAAATGAATCATACAGTACATGACCTTCTGAAATAGACTCTTTAAAATATAATGCCCTTCAAATATAATTTATATGTTAGAAATTGTCATTTTATTTTTTATTTTCTGTCTTATTCTTTTTTGTTTCTATTTTTATTTCTTTTCCTGCATTTCTATAGGTTATTTGAACATTTTTTTAGTTTCATTTTGATTTGTCTATAGTGTTTTTATGTATATTCCTTTGGATAGCCTTTTTAAAAGTTGCTCTAGGTATTATATTATACACACATCTTGTTATGGTCATTGGCCAACAACATTTTATCAGTTCAAATGGAACCTGAACGCTCCCTTTCAATTCCTTTACACTCTCCCATTCATAATTGTCTTGAAATTTTCCTCTACATGAATTGAGAATGACATCAGACAGTGTTGTTACAATTTTTGCTTCAACCATCGAATATAATTTAGAAAACTAAAGAGTTGAAGAAAAGTCTATTGTATTTTCCCATAGTTTTATCCTTTCCATAGCTATTCTTCCTTTCTGATGTTCTAATATTTCTTCTTTTATCATTTCCTATCTGTTTACAGAATTTTGTTTAGCCATTATTTTAGGGTAGATCTATTGGAAAAAAATTCTCTTACTTTTCTTTCACCTGAGAATGACTTGATTGTTCCTTTATTCCTCATAGTCAATTTCACCATCTATAGAATTCTGGGTTGACAGTTCTTTTCTTTCAGTATTTGAAAAATATTGTGCCTCTTCCTTCTGGCTTTCATATTTCTAATAAGAAATCTATCATCTACCTGCTTTTCCCCTTTAGGTGTTATTTTTCTCTGACTGCTTTCAAGGTATTTGTCTTTAGTTTTCAGAAGTTTTCTTATGATATGTTTTGATATGGATTTCTTTGATTTCATCTTTATGGGTTTTTTTTTTTTTTAGCTTCTTGAATCTGTAGGTTTGTGTCTTTTGCCAAATTTGGGGAATTTTCAGGTATTATTTATTTCCTCAAATGCTTTTTCGGGTCCATTCTATTTCTCCCCTTTCTGAGACTCTGATGACACAAATGTCAGAGCTTGAAATGTAGTCCCACAGGTCTCTATGGTTGTGTTCATTTCTTTGCTCAGTCTATTTTATCTCTGTTGTTCAGAGTGGGTAATTTGTATTGTTCTATACTCAAGTTTAATGAGTAATTCCTCTGTCCTCTTTGTTTTTCTTTTGAGGCCATCAAGTGAGTTTTTTATTTCAACTATTACATCTCCATTTAGCTATCCTTTATATTTATATCCTTTATATCCTTTACTGAGACTTTCTGTGTTTTTTCCAAGAGTGTGTATTAATTTTTGTGAAAAGAGTTTTATCATGACTGCTTTCAAATCCTTGTCAGATAATTCTAATGTCTGTGTCATCTCAGTGTTGGCATCTGTTGATTTCTTTTGTCACTCAATTTCAGATTTTCCCGGTTTGTTGTAAAATGTGCAATGCTTTCTTGACACCTAGAAGTTTACAGCATTATGTCATAATAGTATGGTGTTTATTTTTTAATTCTTTTATAAATTCAACTTTTATTTTAGATTTAAGGGGTACACGTGCAGGTTTGTTCCATGGGTACATTGCATGATGCTGAGGTTTTGGATGCAAATTATCCCGTTAGCCAGGTAGTGAGCATAGTACCCAATAGGTAGTTCTTCAAATCTTTCCCCCTCCCTTCCTCCTTCTAGTAGTCCCCAGTGTCTATTGTTCTCATCTATGTCCAGCTCTCACTTTTAAGTCGGAACATGTGATATTTGGTTTTCTGTTTCTCTGCTAACTTCCTTAGGATAATGGCCTCCAGGTGCATCGATGTTGTTGCAAAGAACATGATTTGATTCTTTTTTATGGTTGTGTAGTATTCCATGGTGTATATATACCACATTTTCTTTCTCAGATCCATTGTTGATGGGCACCTAAGTTGATTCTATGTCTTTCCTATTGTAAATAGTGCTGCAATGAACATAAGTCCATGAGTCTCTTTGGTAGAACAATTTATTTTCTTTTGGATATATACCCAGTAATTGGGTTGCTGGGTCAAATGGTTGTTCCGTTTTAAGTTCTTTCAGAAATCTCCACACTATGTTCTATAGTGGCTGGAACTCATACACTTTTCCACCTACAGTGTAAAAGCATTCCCTTTTCTCCAGAGATACTATGATTTTTATTTAAACCTTGTATTTCAGTAGGCCTCCTCTGACATCACACCAGCAAGGGAAGGTGGATATCTCCTCACTAGTGCCCAATGAGGGTTGAAGTCCAAGTTCTCCACTTGGCCTCCACTGATGTTCTAGCAGGAGAGAGGAAACTCATCCCTTCTGTTCCCCAGGTATCCTCCACTGACCCTATGGTAGGGAGTCCTTGTTACTCTTGACAGATGGTGGTAAAAGTCCTAGCTCCCAATTTAGCCATCTATGACAACAATGGTAGATAGGGCAGATGAGTGGTGGCTTTCAACCACCACTGCACAGCCATGATGTGGCTACAATTTTCACATGCATAAGAAATTAGTTTGACAAAGACATGCTATATGACAAATATTAAACAAGATGCTGAGAATGAAAGATAAGTTTCACATACTTCTCCAAACTATAAGCTGTGACAGACTTCTAAGGTTGCCCCCAAACTGTCAGTCCTTGCAAAAGAAACTTGTCCTGCCTGAATTGATAATTTATCTGCAGTTTCTTTCTTTTATTTATTTTGGAGACTCTAAAATCTGAAGAGAGAGAGAGAGACCCATAAATTAATATTTCAAAACACTTGAAGAATTCTAATGCTAAGGAAGCCATTGCAATCAATAATCAGAATAGCAATTTACCCAAGATTAAATTCATTCTATTGAACAGCTTGATAGAAACTTTAAAATAACCATATTATGTATGTTCAAGGAGATAAACAAAGGCATAATTGCCATCTTAAAAAGGATATAATGTCTTGAAACAACAACAAAAAAAGAAATAAAGCAAAATCAAGCAGGTCAATTGATTTCAAGAATCAATTAGATAATATGAACATCAAACATACATTAATCATTGAAATTTTAAAACTACACTAGGAGGGGCAATATCTAATCTGAATTCTGAAAAAAAAATTAGTAAATTTGGAAAATAATACTGAGCTGCTTGTACAGAATGCAGTGTAGAAACTCAAAAAGAAAAAATATTGAAGAGAAGAGAAGGGAACACAGATCAAGAAGTCTAAACACCAAATATTTCATAGAAATTGCAGAAGCAGAGAATGGAAAAAATGGTAGAAGGCTACATTTGAAGAATTAATTGCTAAGAATATTTCAAAATTTATTAAAGTATAAATTTAATTTTTTTTTAACGATGGAGTCTCACTTTGTTGCCTAGGCTGGAGTGCGGTGGCAAGATCATGGCTCACTGTAGCCTCGAACTCCTGGGCTCAAGTGATCCTCCTGCCTCAGTCTCCAGAGTAGCTGGGACTACAGGAATGCACCACTATGCCCAGCTAATTTTTCTTGTTTTATTTAGAGATGGGGTCTCACTATGTTGCCCAAGCTGGTCTTGAACTCCTAGCCTCAAGCTATGCTGCTGCCTCAGCCTCCTGAGTAGCTGGGATTACAGGCATGAGCTACTACACCCTGCTAAAACATGAATTTTAGATCACCAATTTGCTTCAAGAACCAAGCAAGAAGTAAAAATAAATTAAAATAAAATAAACCCTTACGTGGTCACATAATGAAAATGCATTTAAAAATGCATCAAGAATAAAGAGAAAAATCACAAAAGCTAGCAAAGGAAAAGAAAAACATTGATAGATAAATTTCTCACAGACAACAAAGGCCAGAAGACAATGGAGTGGTATCTTGCAAGTGTTGCATGAAAATAATAGTCAATCTAGAATATTTTACCTAATCATAATATTATTTAATCTTTAAAGCAAAATCTTGTAGAAAGACTAAAACACTACATAATAAATGCTCACTAAAAGAAATCTTAAATCATGTTTTTGAAAAAACATAACAGTGACCACAAATTTTTTAAAAAATTGTACGTAGTTTTGAGCAGGTAGCATATTATGTTAATTATGTCTGGCCTAAAACTGTCTCCTTACATGTTTAAGGTCAGCCTAAAGGTTCTCCACACATAACGAACTCTAACCCAACTTGATGTGTGAACAGACTGTAATCTACTCTTGAAAAGAGTAGCCGAGTTCAGCCTATCACAGCAGCTGAACCTCACTCAACTACAGGCAGCCAACTGTTTAAACCAGGTTCACATAAGCAAACACCCAGCTGTAACAGATCCAGCTGTTTCTGTACCTCACTTCCATTTGCTTTATGTTTTTGTCCATAAACACTATCCGACCATGTGGCAGCCCTGGAGTCATTCTGAACTGATTCTTGTTCTGAGGGCTGCCCAATTTATGAATCATTTTTTGCTCAGTTAAACTCTGTTAAATTTAATTTGTCTAAAGTTTTCTTTTAACTGGTGACAAATGCTAAAAGCTTACAGGGTATACCATTAGTAGCCTTGCTCCCACCACTATACATCTGGTTCTGCTTCCAAAGACATCAGTGTTTCCAGTTGCTTTCTCTTTCCAAGCATAGATATTTCACACATAAGATTTCATACATATGCAGATTGAGTATCCATTATCTGAAATGCTTGGGGCCAGAAATGTTTAGAATTTCAGATTTTTTCAAATTTTAGAATATGTAAATGTAGATAAAATGAGATATCTTGGGGATGGGATGCAAGTATAAGCACAAAATTCGTGTTTCATATACACTTTATACACCTACCCCAAAAGTAATTTTATACAATATATTTAATAATTTTGTGAATGAAACAAAATTTTGATGGTAATTTTACTGAGACCCATTATATAAGGTCAAAAGTAAAATTTTTCACTTGTGTCATCATGTTAGTGCTCAAAAAGTTTCAAATTTTGGAGAATTTCAAATTTTGGATTTTTGAATTAGAGATGCTCTACCTGTATTTGAATACGTAGAGGTATCTTCTGCAAATGATAGCATACTATATGTTCTTTTCTACACTTTGCTTTTTCACTTAAATATATGACAGGAAGTAATATTCACACCAAATTTTTCTTACAATTATTTCTACATATAGTAGAGAATACAAAATTGGAAGCTACTCTAACTAACCTAAATGATCTTGAAAATTACTTCTACTCCTGCCTATTTCCCAATTAACTGTTCTTTCACAAAGAGCTCTTTATGTTCAAAAGCGCTTGTCCACAGGTAAAAACTAATTATTAGGTGATGTCATAATTATAGGTAATCATAGTTTATCTATTTTATATAGTCATTTTACAAACAACAACAGAAACCTCCCTTTGACACTATTATCATGATAATGGAAAAATATGTAATGGTTAATAATATCTAGAGGTTAAATTGGTAAAGAAAGCCTGAAATATTTGAAGGAGAGAGCTTTAATTTTTTTGAAACAAGAGTTGGAAAACAATATTATCTTCCACTACAAAAGTAAAGTGGCTTTGCTTCAAAAATGGATCTTATTCCTATCTCTGTCCCCTTAGTGTTGCTGTAAGAGAATTCCTGAGACTGCATAGTTTACAAAGATACAATGTTTATTTAGCTCATGATTCAGCAGGCTGGGAAGTTCAAGAGCAAAGCACCACATCTGGCCAGCTTTTGGTGAGGGCCACATGCTAGGTCAAAACATGAAAAAGTGCAGAAGCAACTGGGCATGTACAGAGATCACATAGTGAGAGAGGAAGTGAGAGAGCTTCTAGTGAGCCAAATTCACCTTTTTAAAAAAGAGATGGGGTCTCACTATGTTGCCCAGGCTAGAGTGCAATAGCTACCCACAGGCATGATCATAGCACACTACACCTTCTTACTCCTGAGCTCAAAAGATCCTCCCAAATAGCTTGGACTATAGGTGTGTGCCACTGTACTGGGTTCCAAACTCACTTTTATAACAACTCACTGTCACAGTAGCTAATCTAGTCCTGTGAGAATGATAACTCATTCATATCCATGGGAGGGCACTAATCTATTCATGAGGAATCCACCTGCATGACCCAAACACCTCCCATGAGACCCTACTTCCCAATACCACCACCATGGGGATCAAACTTCAACATGAGTTTTAGAGAGGACACCCTCAAACTATAGCAATTCCTTTTTTGGAAAAATTTTCAAAATCTAGAAATTCATTGCAGGCAATCTCATAACAAACTGGTTTGTTAAAGCATCTCAGGGTTGGTTTTATTTTATTTTTTGAAGTTTTCTCCCCTTCTTTTTCTGCCTGTTCAGAATGTCCAGGGGCCAATTTAATATATAATGCACACTACTCGCCTTAGCTGACGATTTCCAGTACATTTTATAAAGAATTCTTGTGGGAACCTGGAAGACTTGAAAACTCTAATGTCAGTGAGTCTAATTTCATTGTTTTGACACTAATTTAATCTTTTCTTTTGGTCACATGTGTCTGTAGAGCCTTCAGAACAAAGGGTTTTTAACACTGCTTTATTCTTGGTGGTAAAACTTTGGAGAACAAGCCTATTGAGGATATTATCTGCCAACAGTATGCCACAATCTTCCTTAGTAAGTTATATCCAGAGACTGAGTTGGTCAAAGAGATCCTGGAGAATTTGGAGTATACGTTTGTTAAAGGTATACATTTCCCTACTGAACAGACCAATATCAAGTTCCAAAATTGAGTCAGTAATAAAAAACCTACCAATCAAAAAAAAAAAAAAACAACAAAAAAAAACACCTAGACCAAATGGATTCAAAATAGAATTCTGCCAAATATACAAAGAAAAGCTGATACCAAGACTGCTGAAACTATTTTGAAAAATCAAGGAGAGATTCCTCGCTAACTCATTCTATGAAGCCAGCATCACCTGATACCAAAACCTGGCAAATACACAACAAAAAAAGGAAACTACAGCCAATATCCCTGATGAACATAGATGCAGAAATTCGCAACAAAATACTAGCAAACCGAATTCCACACCACAACAAAAAGTTAATTCACCATGGTCAAGTAGGCATCATTTCTGGGATACAAAGTTAGTTCTATATATTCAAATAAATAAATGTGATTCACCACAAAAAAAAGAATTAAAAACAAAAACTATATGAGCACCTCCATAGATGCAGAAAAAGTTTTTGATACAATCAAACATCCCTTGGTGATTAAAAAAACCTCAAGAAACTAGGCATCAAAGGAGCAAACTTCAAAATAGTAAGAGCCATCTATAACAACCTCATAGCCAACATCATACTGAATAAACAAAAACTGAAAACCTTCTCTTTGAGAACCAAAGCAAGAGAAGGATACCTACTCTTACCACTTCTATTCAACACAGTACTGGAAGTGCTAGCCAAAGCAATCAGGCAAGAGAAAGAAATACAAGGCATCCAAATAGGAAAAGAAGTCAAACTATCTCTCTCTTCATGGATGATATATGATTCTATATCTAGCAAATTATGAAGACTCTGCTAAAAGGTTCCTGGAACTAATAAATGACTTCAGTAAAGTTTCAGGATACAAAATCAGTGTACAAAAATCAGTAGCATTTCTATAACATTCAAGCTGAAAGAGAAATCAAGAATGCAATCACATTTACAATAGCCACACACTCAAAAAAATAAAAAATTCATAGGAATATATCTAAATAAGGAGATCAAAGCACTCTACAAGAACTACAAAACACTGCTAAAAAAAAATTCACAGATGTCACAAACAAATGGGAAAAGATTCCATGCTCGTGGATTGGAAGAATCAATATTATTAAAATGGCCATACTTTCCAAAGCACTCTACAGATTGAACACTATTCCTGTCAGACTACCAATGTCATTTTTCACAGAATGGGAAAGAAACTATTCTAAAAGTCATATGGAACCAAAAAAGGACCCAAATAGCCAAAGCAATCCTAAGCAAAAAGAATAAAAAGCTGAAGGCATCATATTACCTGACTTCAAACTGCATTAGAAGGCTACAGTAACCAAAAAAGCATGGTACTTGTACAAAAACAAACACATAAACCAATGGAACAAAATAGAGAACTTAGAAATAAAGCTGCATACCTACAACTATCTGATCTTCGACGAAATTGACAAAAATAAACAATGGAGAAAGCTCTTCCTATTCAATGAATGGTGCTGGGATAGCTGCCTAGCCATGTGCAGAAGATGAAATTGGACCCCTACCTTTCACCAAACACAAAAATTAACTCAAGGTGGGATTAAGCCCACAATTGACCTTTGACTAATAGGAGTTTTAGGTATGTTAAAAAAATCTTTACTGAACAGTGACAAGAAATTACCAGAGAAAGAGAAGCTTGTGAGCTCGCCAAACAAGGTAGATTTTGTCTTTCTCAAATGAACTTAAAGGAACAGATGACAGTTAAAGTTTGAATGGAAGAGCCTTCCATTCCTCCACATCTCGTTGTTGCTGTTTACATTCCTTTGCAGAACCTACATCTTCCTGAGATTTCTAGCAAGTATATGTTGAACACTTCTGTTTTATGGTTAAGACAGAATCAGAGGCCATGGATACTGACAACTGATTTGTCTGTTTTTTTCTGTCTTTTTCCATGACTCTTATCTACTCTTTCATCTTGATTCATAACAAAACCTGAAAAACCTACAAAAATAAGTTTATCTAGAAAAATATGGAAAATATTGCTGTTATTTTTGGTGAAGAAAATCAATTTTGTGTAGTTTATTTCAATCTAAATAAAATGTGAATTTTTTAAAAAAAACAACATGGGATTAAAGATTTCAGTGTAAGACCTCAAACTATAAGAATCCTAAAAAAAAAAAAAAAATCTAGAAAACCACCATTCTTGACATGGGCCTTGGGAAATAATTTATGATTAGGTCCTCAAAAGCAATTACAACAAAAACAAAAATTGATAAGTGGGACATAATTAAACTAAAGAGTTTCTGCACAGCAAAATAAACTATCATTAAAGAGACAACTTACGTAATGGGAGAAAATGTTCATAAGCTATGCATCTGACAAAGGTCTAATATGCAGACTCTATAAGGAACTTAAACAATTGAATGAGCAAAAACACATAACCGTATTAAAAAGTGGGCCAAAGACATGAAACTTTTCTCAAAAGAAAACATACAAGCAGCCAACAACATATGAAAAAAAATCCTCCACGTGATTAATCATCAGAGAAATGCAAATCAAAACCACAATGAGATTATCATCTCATACCAGTCAGAATGGCTATTATTAAAAAGTCAAAAAACAACAGATGTTGGTGAGCCTATGGAGAAAAGGAAACAATTATATACTGTTGGGGGAAATGTAAATGAGTTCAGCCACTGTGGAAAGCAGTTTGGAGAGTTCTCATAACACTTAAACAGAACTACCATTTGACCCAGCAATCCTATTACTAACTATATATCTGAAAAAAAACAAATCATTCTACCAAAATCACATACATTTGTATGTTCATTGCAGCACTATTCACAAGAGCAGAGACATGAAATCAACCTAGGTGCCCATGAATGACAGATTAGATAAAGAAAATGTGGTACATATGTACCATGGAATACTACATTGCTATGCAAAAGAATGGGAACATGTACCTTGCAGCAACACAGATGCAGTTGGAGGCCATTATCCTAAGTGAAATAACACAGGAAGAGAAAACCAAACACCACATATCTCACTTATAACTGGGAGCTAAACACTGGATACTCGTGGACAGAAGGATGACAACAATAGAAACTGGGGACTACTATTTGGAGAAGGGAACAGGGGCACAAGGGTTGAAAAGCTGATTATTGGGTACTAAGATCAGTACCTAGGTGATGGAATCATTTGTACTCCAAACCTTAGCATCATGCAATATACCTAGGTAATGTATTCTTGAATCTAAAATAATAGTTGGAAATAATAAATCAATTAATTAAAATTAATGTTTTAAAAAGTCAGGAAACCAAAAAAAAAAAAAAGATACGTTTCCTCCATT
Organism: Papio anubis; assembly: GCF_008728515.1. Lineage (NCBI taxonomy): Eukaryota > Metazoa > Chordata > Mammalia > Primates > Cercopithecidae > Papio > Papio anubis. Next base: position 31,455,985 of record NC_044983.1, read on the forward strand.
GTTTGCCTAAAATTATGTCTGAAATGAAAAAAAAAAAAAAAAAAGGTATCTGTAACTATCAGTGGCAGGCCTGAAGGAAGCAACATCAAATCAATAATGATTTTTGAAACCTAAATGGTCTCCAACCACCTGGAGATGGCAAATTGCTTTAACCTCTCAAGCAGTGGCTCTCTAGAGTGCTGTGTCGAAAATGATCCTGAAGCTGCATGCATGCTGCATGGAAAAGTGTATGATTATTTATAAGCAATGTCTGCCAGGAACAAAGAGAGAGGAATAGTAGCTTATATGTCATTAAGTTACCACTCCTGTCCTAGGGGTTCAATTTTAGCAACAACTGCTAAAGACACTTACTATGCTGGAAACTTTAGATCTGGAAATGTAATGTTTAGTAGCTCCAAATAAATACATACCAATCAGAAGAAAGCAGGAAATTTGCTCATTTGAATAGATAGGTGTGTATAGGGTAACATCCCTGTAATGCTGGGTTTTTTTAAATGAAAATTGTTGTTCATAATTAATGCTTGATCAATTAAAGAATGAACTGAATGAGTACAAATAAACTCATAATACCAGAGTGCGTGTGGCAGGCTACTGATTGTCCTCCAAAGTCTGTTTCCCCTTCTATAATAACAGAATTTTAGTTAGGCAAGAAAACACTCAATTATGCTTTTCACAACATCCCTTGTGACTAGTTGTGGTAATGACTAATTCCATTTCTTTCCAGTGGAATGTGAATGAAAATGATACGTGCAAATTCCATCTTACTTGCCTCAAAGAGAATAACTGTCATCTACTTATCTTTCCCTTTAAGTGGGCTGGAATGTCAAATGTGGCAGTGACTTTGCTTCAAATCTGCAATCAAGAGCAGCATCCCAGAAGGTGTTAAATCATTTAATTATTTAATTAATTAATATAAATGAGACAGGTCTACTTCCCTGAATGAATGCACGGAGCAGAGCTGCCCTGGCAGCTTGGACCATTTGCCTCTGGACTATTATTTTAGATAAAAATAAATTTTTACCTTGTTTAAGCATCTATATCTTTGGGTATCTTTTTATTCCAGCAGCTTTCATGCAAAGCCTAACTAGAGTAGTAATCAACAGGCAGTAAGATGTGTAAGCGAAGAGTCAGGAAGATGGTGACAGAGAAGTCTAGTGTATCAGTCCATTCTCACCCCGCTATGAAGAAATACCCGAGACTGGGTAATTTATAAAAGAAACAGGTTTAATTGACTCAGTTTCCCATGACTGGGGAGGCCTCAGGAAACTTACAATTATAGCGGAAAGGGACTCAAACACGTCTTTCTTTACGTGGCAACAGGAGAGAGAGTGAGTGCCCAGCAAAGGAGGAAGCCCCTTATAAAACCATCAGATCTCATGATAACTCACTCACTATTATGAGAACAGGATGGGGAAAACTGAGCCCATGATTCAATTATCTCCACCTGGTCCCTCCCATGATACATGGGATTATGGGAACTACAATTCAAGATGAGATTTGGGTGGGGACACAGCCAAACCGTATTATCTAGCATACCTAACAAGGTCCCTGTGTGGCTAGTGGGATTCAGAAGCATAAGGCAAAACCCTGCAAGCTCTTGAAGGGTAAAAGGACTTGAGCTCTGAGTAATGTTGAGCACAACTCACCTAACTAAATCAGTACATTCAGCCAAGAGGACAACAAATAGAACCAGGCCAGGTATGGTGGCTCATGCCTCTGATCCCAAACCTCTGGGAGGTAGAGGAGGGAAGATGACTGGAGCCCAGGAGTTTGAGGCTGCAGTGAGCTGTGATTGCACCACTGCACTCCAGCCTGGGTGACAGAGCAAGACCCTGTTGGAGAAAAAGAGAAAACAGAGGGGCCAGTTACCTAGTCAGAGTAGCATAAGCAGGGGGGCTGACTTGATGCTAAGCTCTCTAAATTGTTTTTATTAATAATTCTCCCCTGTTTAAGAGTTCAGTTGGTCTCAGAGACTGGGCATGAATGAGGCTATAGATGGGAGTTAAGACATCCCATTTTTGAAGGCTGCAGGATCTTGTGTCACTATTTGAATTCTTGTAAAATTCCCATTTTTGTTCATATCCTTGTATCCTGCTACCTTACCCACCAGCCACCTCTATTGGGCCTGCTCTGAGACCTCCAGTTCAAATATCCTTTCTGTCTCAGGGCCTTCTGAATTTAGATGGACCCTTGGTTAGCCAAAGCAAAGATTCTTTGGGTGACACCACGCATTTTCTTTCCCTTATCATCTGCTTGAGGTAAAAATGATCTATAATGAATTTTAATTTGAAAATGTATTTGTTGGCCACTTATTTATTTGCAAATCTACTTCTTCTATCCTATTTTATTCCTCTCAATGAAATCATCCATTCTAGATTCTTCTCTTCCACCCCACCCACCACCCACCATAACCGTTTAAGAAATACCTCCTGGGTCATCCTCCCTGAAAATATCCGGACAGGCCTCCTAAGAACTTCTTAACTTATCTTCCTAGTTCAAATCTCTCCTTCTTCCAGCCTAAGCTATACCTGCCAGATTATTCTTCATAAAATACAGGTTTGATCATATTTCTTCTTCCTACCCCTCCAAAATAAACCTCACGTAACTATCCATTTCTTCAGAAGACTGAAAGACAAAGTTTTTAATCTTTTCAAAGTTTAAAACCCCTTTAAAGCCCAAAGTTTAAAAACCCTCTACAGATCCTTCCAGCTTTGGCTTCCACCATTTTTTCACAGGATCCACACAAAGGCCCAGTGTAAGCCAGTTCTCCTGATTTTAGACCCCAAACTGAGAAAACGAGTTTGCTGTTAGTCTCACCCTGAACTTCATTGTCTGACCTTTGGGAAAGCTCACTCTAAGTCTACCACCTAAGCCTTCATATTTTATAGAAAATCCTTTTCTTGTGAGACACAAAATTGTAAGAAATAATGACAGAGATTTATTTCTACCTTTTATTATATTAGTCAATGTGCCCACAGTCTGTGAAGAATTTGGACTTTGAGTAATATTCTCCCTGTATCACTGTACAAAGTTATTTTCTTGAGGCTTTATGGGAGGATGACTTTTATTTACTATTTTCAGTGTGAAAGGGTGTTATGATCATATTCTGCCATGTCGACTGTATGGTGCACTATTTTCAGGTTACCCTCTCTGTCTATCAACTTTCCTTATCTTTGTGGCTCCTAATCTTTGTAACCAGCTTCCATCAACAAAGTCAAGCTGCAGAAAATAAACTACGATAAGGCTCACTGACGTGGTAATGGGGTTTTCACTTCTTCCCTTGAATTTTCTATTTCAATAATTCTTGCTGCCAGAAAGTTCCTTTTGATGCTTAAGGCAGAAAAAAATCCTTTGATGAAAACAGCAACTTACCACATTAAAACATAAAAGCTAGCAACTTCTTAGTACCTCATTTATTCTTTTGGACTTTACTGCCTTTCACGTGTTAGTGATTTTTTTATCTTTCAGTTACTCTTCACATGTATATAGTTAAGGTGTATTATTTCTATTATTTCTGCTCGATCAATAAATTATTTCACTGAATTGTTTTGAGAGCTCATTAAGATTTTCTTTATCTTATACTATCATAAAGACCCTATAAATTAAACCGATTATGTATACAATATGGCACTTCTTGTTCTTATTATTAACAGCTTTAATACATTTATTAAAATTTTATCTTACATGTCCATCTACTCTCATTCCTGTGTCACCTCTACTTTCTTAGATGGCTGAGGATTGAGATAAGCTGTGGAATTGCTAAGGCTTTGTGTTTATAGCAACCTTACAGGGCCGCTTTGTTCTACCGAATTATATTGAAAGTTGCTTCCTGTAAGATACAGCCAAGGGAATCACACCACGCCATGTTACTTCTCCTCCAAGTTCACCTATTCTAAGTCTCCCTAGCAACCTGACAAGAAGCCCCTTGATACACCTGAAATCCAATATGCCCCTCATTGAACTTCCCATTCTCTTTTGTTACACGTCTGCTCCAACTCTTACTCCTACCAATATCACCCTAATCTGTGGTCTCCAAAATAAAAGTAATCCTTGCCAAGTACAGTGGCTCATGCCTGTAATCCCAGCACTTTGGGAGGCTGAAGTGGGTGGATCACTTGAGGCCAGAAGTTCGAGACCAGGCTGGCCAGCATGGTGAAAAATCCTGTCTCTATTAAATATACAAAAATTAGCCAGGCATGGTGGCACACGCCTGTAGCTCCAAATACTTGGGAGGCTGAGGCACAAGAATCCCTTGAACCCAGGAGGCAGAGGTTACAGTGAGCCAAGATCACACTGCTTCACTCCAGCCTGGGTAACAGAGCCAGACTTTGTCAAAAGAAAAAAAAAAAAAAAGAAAACGACAAACTTTAGACTAGCATTCAAACCCCATCTTCAGTCTGGTTACACCAATACTTCTAACCTTGTTTCCCATTTTTCCCTTCATGTGTCATACACTCTAGCCAAACCAAACGATTGGTTAGTCTTCTTTCACATATATTCCTTAGTTCTATTCCCTTGTTGCACCTTCAGAAAATAATTATATTCTCTCTCCCTCATTTTTAACGTCCAAATCCTATTCATCTTTTAAAGCTAAATTCAAATCCCTCATCTGAAACATTGCATTTTATAATCCTAAATGTACTCTCCTTCAAACTCCCATGGCATTTATCTATATTTCTTACATGCATGCCACATTCTTTAACTTTTTTGATTTATGGATGTACGTTATTTCTCTTATGGGACTGCAACTTTTTGAGGGCCTAATCCATTTTCTTATGAAACCATCTTTTTTTCATTCTCCACAATGACTGACAAGTATCTTACACAGAAAAGGGAAGCATTTTCATGTTGCATTTTCCTAATTACTTCATGTTTTAGCTCTCTATAAGTTTATATTATTTTAGACCACTTTATAGGTGAGTAAATGTATCATGAGAAAAGTGACTTGCCCTTAGATGTGGTCAATAATATTTAAATGATTGAATGCATGTTTGAGAAATAGACCACTGTACCTGAGATTTGGAGGGGTTTTATACTACCAAAAAGATATGCCTCATCAGCTGAGAAAATTCACAAGCACGACTGAGATACAGTTCTGTTCTTGTCTTATCTTTGTGAACTGCTTCCATAAAGTGAGTAAATGAAACTATCATGCTCACCTATGATTTGCTCCTGTGATGAGACAGGTATCACAAAACACCTCCTGAATTGGTAGGGATAAAGAGAGGCATACACTTACATATGCAGCCAGGTTGGCAGTGATGGTTAGGCATCATTCTTTTGGGGTAAGCACTTTGAGTCAGCTATCAGTCAAGAAAGAATGCAAACACTCTTTTTTGCTGGAATAATGAACGTGTCTTCCTAGTGTGACTTAGGTATTTTCCTGATGATTGCAGATGGGTGAACTGACTGATAGCGGGGCTTGAGTTCAGATTGATGAATGGGAAATTGATGCTCATGGTCACGCTCAGCTTTCTGATTGTAGATGCCAAACAGGAAAGTTTCTCGGCCTTTACATTTTAAAAAGTGGTACTCACAATGAGGAAAGAAAGGAAGGGGGCCGCTACCTGGCAAAGGAAAATGTTCTCCTAGAATCTTCCTAGCTATCTCAGTGAGGAGTGTAGCTGAGAAACGGCACATCCTTCTCCTCAAACTAGAGATTTGTCCATGAGCTTAACTAGTCCAATGCCATCATTTTACCATAGGAGAAACTAAGGTGATGTGACTTGCCCAAGATTTCAAGAAACACAGTGGTCAGGGCTCCAATGTTGCTTCCAAAGCATAGAATGGAAGAAGGTTGAAGAAGCTTCTATGTTGATTATAAGAGGAAGAATAGAACATCATTCAAGCCAAAACCCAGTATCAGGGATACTTAACATCTCCTCTAGGGAAAATGGCATGGGTTGTGGACAAAGACATACAATATATTTTCTAATTCTGCCATTCACTAGCTGTATGTCCTTAAGCAAAGAGGCTTCCTCATTTGTAAGAAGTGATTTTAGTAATTACGTTCTTTACAGGGTTGTACTAAGGATTGCAAAAGATAAACCATTTAGACAAGGCCTGGCACATGGTAAGAGATCAATAAAAGTTGATGCTATCTTCAATTAGTTTAATGTTGAAATTCAAAAAAATAAAATTAAGAAATTGAAAGAGAAACGGAAAGCCAAGAAATGTCTATTTCAATCAGTAGAGGTCTATAAAGACAATCTGAATCATATCCAGTTTCTTGGACAAGTAACAGAGGATATAAAGGAATCAATATAATTTTTCATTAAGTGTTTAAGACATATGGACAATCTAAGCCTAGCCTTTGTCTCTTTACCCAGAGAACATTCTAGCCACAATAAAACTTGGAGCATGATCAATCTAATATCTTCAATAGGGTTTCTAGTGTGTGCATACTTTCACATAACTTGGTCTGAAGGTCTCTCGGTGGAGTCTCTCACCACCTTTGCCTAATGGGCAGCAGCTGCCTGGAAACAATCTTTCCATATTAGTCACCTTATCACACCACAATAAAACATCTCCCCTCATTCTACCCTGGGACGACTATCTGTCCTTCTTGCTATTTGTAATGCTGACAGTCCGTTTTAGGATAGTTTTTTCTACACCAGGTGGTTCTGCCTTTTTAGCATTTTCCACTGAATAGCTAATTTCTCCCTCAGTTTATCTGAATTTTAGTTTGTTTCTTTATGAACAACACATTTGAATGCTCTACTCTCTCTTAAACTCCTACTTGGCAGCAATAATGAGAAGCAGCTGTCTGCCCTGGGAACTGGCGTAGAGATAGTGGTGTCATCATCGATGGTTCAAAGCTTGTCATACCCATCTAGATGAACGCGCTCCTTTTGTTGTTTTATAGCCAGGTTTCTGATTCAAGCTCCAGATGAATTTTTGTACCAACAAGGTACTATTGTTTTTTCTACCATTCTCCTATTGGATAGACTTTACTGGATGTGGGGGAAAGGAGGTCAATAATATGGGTTCAGTCTTTGTATCTTTGTAATTTTCCAAAAGTTCAGCCTTATACCACACCATATCTGTCTGTCTATCTATCTATCTGTCTATCTATCTATCTACCTGTCTTCTCTTTATTTCTGTACCTCTTTCCAACTCCTAAAGTTTCAGAATGATGATAATAAATTTCTGACCCAATCTTATAAAGAAATAATTAATACTAAAAGAAAATATTGAGAGAAGTTGCAAAAGTAATTATAAAAATATCCCAATATCTGATGCCCTGTGGCTCTAATCTTAATATATTTTCCTAGATATTTGCTACCCACTGTTGGAATTTAAAGTAGAGATGATGTTATCAAAAATATTGACTCATGGATATTTTTTCTTCTTCTCTACAAATTTGAGATTGAAGTTGAACAACACAAAAGCATGTAGTAGACTCAAAGTTGTCAATCCTGGTCTCAAGCTCTGGATCTGGTCCTAACTATGTGACCCTGAAATACACATGCATATACACATGTGCATATTTTATGTGTATGCTGTGTGTGTGTATATACATGTGTATGTGAGTGTACATACATACCTAGTATACACTTGTATATATACATGTCTTTAGTCATATATAGCTTGAAAAAATATACACCAAAACTGTAATGAAGATATTTTAGAGACAAATTAGAATAATTTAAGAAACTCACAAGTGTAAAATCAGAAGTAATGCAACAAAGGTAAAAGCTTGTTGCATTTTAAATACTATTGAAACCTATAGCTGGATAAGGGTCTGTGTGGGAGAGATTAACTGGTTATTCATCAAACCCAACTCATCTTCTTGGGCTGAAAGTTAGACTATATTTCCCAGCCTTCCTTGAAGTTAGAGGTAGTCATATGACTAAGTTGGGGCCAATAGAATATGAATGGAGGTGAGGTAAGCCATTTCCAGGCTTGGCCCATAAAAACCTCCACCATGACTTCTTTATTCTCTTACCCCTTCCAACAAGCACAGCCAACTTGGAAACCACATGTTGTAGATCTATGAAGCCTGAGTTCTAGCATCACTGCCTGGGGAATCCTGCCTGCCAATTAGAGCACCTGTTTAGGATGCTATGAGTAAGAAATACACTTCTATTAGGTTAAGTATGAGATTTGGGAGTTTATCTGTTAAAGCAGCAGGAGTAACAGATGGTGGACTCGAGGGGCAAGTTGCCAAGCTGCTGGAAGTAGAATTACTCTAATTTTAGTTGGGAAGAGCCCAGTGCTGACAGTTAACTATGAAAACAGGTCTTTATGAGGCTTAGCCAAAGGCTGGTTGAAACATAATCTGGTCACGTTAGTAGTGCCCATGGGAACAAATTCTGATGTTCTTGGAGGACACTTCTGACAATCCTACAGCCCAGTAAAGGTTCACCTAAACCACAGGTGAATTTCTCAAAGGGTCCTGAATACCCCTTTTAAAAAGTGTTTGCTCATGGAAATGTCCACTGTGGAATGATAATTCTGTAAGTTCTAAATTAGATGGAATTTTAACACCTAGAATTATCAAGAATGGTAGGTCTCAGAGTATCTCCTTTAATTTAAACTCAACTTTTTTTGTATTTGTGTGAAGCCTTAATTGACCATGGACTAAAATCATGCACAGCTACTACCCAACCTTTTCACTAACATTTTAACACCATTGAGAATAAATTGAGAAAAATCTCAGACAAAAGCTTATAAAAAATAAACAATTTCAAGTTTCAATAATATCCACAAGTTAGCTAGTGGTAAGTCTAAACAGAAACCTAAGATTAAAAAACAGTTCTTCTCCAAAATAAACTCTCCTAGAATTTATTTTCTGTGTTGAAGACTCTTAAATGACATTTAATATTTTCCACCTCATTATTCCCGAATGTGCAGCCCACAGAACTTCTATTCATTAAATTTCCTAAGAAGTTATTTCTTTTATAATAATTCAATAACTAAGAGTCTAGCTCTTTCCTTTCTCTTTGTCTAAACTGTTGTATGTTTTACTAATTCATGCATCATTCCCCACAACAGATTATTAGAGATTTGACCCTCTGGCAAGCCCATAAAAATTAAAGCAACACAGGGAAAAGACCAGGGGCAAAAGCTGGTGCTTTTAGCGTGACTGTCTGGTTACTCCAAAAAACCTGTACCAGATGCTATCAAATGTCACGCTATTACCCAGGCATACCATAGCAGCAATGACATGGAATTAATAACATCAGTGAATTATGATCCATAAAATTGAGTGAATACCAAAGTTTCTATTAGTGTAATAACTAATGACATCCAAATATGATTTGTTCACTCAAAATTGCTCCAATTGGAGGATTCCAAATTATTTTAAACATAGTTCAGTATTATTCCTGCCATACATGTTCCACCTGCTAAGCCCACAACTCCAGTGAGGACATTGGTAATAAGGCCTGTCCTGATATTGGGCATTCCTCCATCCCGCCCAATAAAGACATTGCATTACGACTTTTAGAGTTCACTGGACTTCCCAAGGTCTTATGTGGGGCATGTGTTTTTTCATTGTTTTTGTGTTTTCTAAATAAATAACTATGAATACACATAAAATAATCTTTCATTTTAGTTTCCAAGAATCGTTTTAGTAAGTGTCCCAAACTGTCCCACTCAAAAATGAACGTGCCTGTCCCTTGATGGAGAAAAATACCTTTTTCTTTAGCAGGGGACAGGCACGTTCATTTTTGGCTCAGAAGATTGCAATAGGTACAATTTGTCATTTGCACCGAACAACTTATGTATATCTAGTGGCTTTTGCTGTTTTATTTATTTATTTATTTATTCAAAGAGTCATGCTCTGTTGCCCAGGCTAGAGTTCAATGGCAAGTTCTTGGCTCACTGCAACTTCTGCCTCCTGGGTTCAAGCGATTCTTGTGACTTGGCCTCCCAAGTAGCTGGGACTGCAGATGCCTGCCACCACACCTGGCTAATTTTTGTATTTTTAGTAGAGATGAGGTTTCACCATAATGGCCAGGCTGGTCTCGAACTCCTGGGCTCAAGCAATCCACCCACCTTGGCCTCCCAAAGTGCTGGGATTACCTTGCCCAGCCAGCTTTTGCTTTTTCATAATGGTAATGCTTTTTAAGTAGCACCCCTAATAAAAGAAAAACAATTTAAGCAGTGCACGCCATAAGAAAGCATACAGAAAAGATTTCTCCTCAGCTTTCTGACTCAAAATAAATTTGCTATAAAATCAGATCTCCAAACCATAGATTCTGTACACACATCAGTCTCTAAAACAACAGTCTTGTGAGATTAGCAAATCATTATCTCATGCCAATATCCTTATTTGTGATTCAAGTTTTCTAAAAATTTGTCCAGATTAGGATAAAGACATCTCACTGAATTGCATGATAAATAGTGATTGAAAATATATCTAAATCTTATAATGTCTTACATTTACAGAGTTGATCTAGACAACCTGTCTCTTAATATTAGTTCCCCACAGGTTTAAAATTTCTGTCTCCATAGCAAACACATTTAAATGAGCAAGACATTTTTTGCCTGCTAATTGTAAGAGTTCTTCCTTTTGTTAAATAAAAATTATTTTTAATTAATATATCTGTCTAAAAATTCTTAAGTTTCATGTTAATACTACAGTTTAAATTTAATATTAATACAACCTATATTCTTCTACATGTGTTCTGCTTCTGATAAGAATTAAGACTATAAATATCCACCATAAATATCCCTTTGCAGGTCTTTGTCTACAACCTGGAATTCAGGTTGAAATCCACCAAAGGAAAGCTTTGCTGACTGTGTTCAATGGGATTCCACCGGCTTCTTTTGCCAACTCTGATTTTACAAATAAGCAAACTGATGTTCATCTTCTGTTCGCTACAGCAGTCTTACCCTTCTTAGACATGAGTCCTGAATTCAGCACGAACACTCTCCTTCTAGTCTTGAGGATTACCTGCTCATTCCTTCCTCTGAATCCTTTATCTGAAGTATCTTGACTTCCAGTGTATAGGTCAAAAGAATCAATCAGCACACAAAAGTAGGTAGGCATGTATGCTTTTAGGACGTGCGGACAACCTGCTAAGATACAAAGCTCTGACATTTCTCCATCAAACCCTGGTCACTTGTATTAGTAAGATTAGCGGACCAGACACAGTGGCTCACGCCTGTAATCCCAGAACTTTGGGAGGCCGAGGTGGGCCGATTACCTGAGGTCGGGAGCTTGACACCAGCCTGACCAACATGGAAAATCCCGTCTCTACTAAAAATACAAAATTAGCCGGGCGTGGTGGCACATGCCTGTAATCCCAGCTACTCAGGAGGCTGAGGCAGGAGAATTGCTTGAATCTGGGAGGCAGAGGTTGCAGTGAGCCGAGATCACTCCATTGCACTCCAGCCTGGGCAAGAAGAGTGAAACTCCATCTCAAAAAAAAAAAAAAAATCAGCAAACTGGCTGGTGCATTCCCAGTAACTGTGCACTGGAGACAGCTGGTGTCCTCTGCACAACTTCTCCCTATGCAGTGCCCTGATATCTGTTCTCATATGTGAGTGATATGACCAGTATTCGTCTTTTAATGGGAATATATTTCATCTTTTTAATAAACAGGCTAGCCTTGTTTTATCAAATGGAAAGAGAAAATGAACATCATAGGAGTGGAGATCTTTAAAGTTGAACATCCCTTAAATAGGTCCCCAACATAAAATGGGATTTGTGACTCTTTTAAATTCAAATCAAAATGTATTCAGGCTGGGTTCAGTGGTTCATACCTGTAATCCCAGCACTTCAGGAGGCCAAGGCAGGAGGACTTCTTGAGCCCAAGAGTTCAAGACAAGCCTGGGCAACACAGCAAGACTCCAACTCTATGAAAAATAGAAAAATTAGCCAAGTGGTGGCACATGCCTGTGGTCGCAGCTTGTTGGGAAGCTGAGATGGGAGGATCTCTTGAGTACAAGCATTCAAAGTTACTGTGAGCTGTGACTGCATCACTGCACTCTGGACTGGGCAACAAAATGAGACCCTGTCTTCAAACAAACAAAAAAAAAGTATTCATTTGCATCTACAGTGCATAGGCTCTGTGACACACATACAGTTAACTACCCTCAAAGGTATATAATCCTGTGGAAAGTGCCTTTCCTCAGGCCCTATGTCAATGTTATCATTGACTAAAACAGAATTTTATATAACTCCTAAATATTATATCATAATCCAGCTGTATTAGTTTTCTACTGCTATGTAACAGATTCCCTCACATTTAGCTGCCTAAAACCAGACCCTTTTATTCACTCACAGTTCTGAAGGTCAGGAGTCTAGACACAGCAAGGGTCAATTTTCCGCACAGGATTTTACAAGGCTGAAATCAAGGAGTCAGCGAGCTCTGATTTCATCTGGAGCTGTCTTCAAGCTCATTCACTTTGCTGGCAGAGTTCAGTTCCTTGTGGTTATAGGACTGAGGTTCCCATTTTCTTGCTGGCCATCAGCTGGGGGCAACTCTCAGCTCTTAGAGCCTGCCCTCAATCTTGGAACAGTGAACTCCTTCATCTGGAAAGCCAGCAGTGGAGAATGTCCCTGATGTCAAATGCTCTCATTCATCCAATCTCTTTTTGCCAAAAAGCGTCCCATCTCTTTTAAGGGCTCACCTGATTAGGTCAGGCCCATAGAGGATAATCTCTATTTTGAGGCCAGTGGACATGGGAACTTAGTTACACCTGCAAAATCCTTTAGTAGCAGCACCCATATTAGTGATTGATGGAATAACTAGGAAATATGTGAATATACCAGGGGCCAGGAATCTCGGAGGTTATTATAGAACACAGTGCCAGAATGCAGCTTTTATAATAGTCTCCTTCTAGAGGATTTTGCTCAGTACAAACATTTCCTATCCTGCCTCCTCTTATACTTGCTGATCATATAATTTTTTCTATTGCTACTGTTATAAATTCCCCCAAACTGGTGGTTTAACCATTACAAATATATTCTTACAATTCTGTAGATGAGAAGTCTGATGCAAGTGTTACTGGGATAAAATTGAGATGTCAACAGGGCTGTGTTCTTTTCTGAAGCTTTAGGGGATAATCTCTTCCCTATTCTTTTCCAGCTTCTAAAGTCTGCCCATGGTCCTCGGTCTCCTCCCATCTTCAAAGTTAAGTTAAATGGTGGACTGAGTCCTTCCCATGCTACCATCTCTCTGGTTGTCTGCACAAGGGAAATGTTCTCTACTTTTAAGGACTCAAGTGATTAAGTTGAACCCACCTGTATAATCCAAAGTAATTTGTCTATCTCAAGATTCATAACTTTATCACATTACAAAGTCCCTTTTGCCATATAAGGTAACATATTCACAAACCCCAATAATCAGGGCATGAATATCTTTGGAGGTCATTAATCTGCCTACTACATATATCTTTCTAAAATAGGTGTCTGTTGGTGTCTCAGCTCATCTCATTTCTCCTGTTGCTCAAATCATATCTTCAAAGACTAAAAAACTATGGTTTAGAGAGCTGTGAAATAGACAACCAATGGACAGTATTTCCCGGAATAATAGATATTGAGCATTATATAATGACATGCAATCCAACTGGTACCTCACAATAGCCAGTTAAAGATAATAAAAAGTTGTGCTTAAGAAGAAGAAAATACAATTCAACAGTCTGTGCAAGTGAAGTTCTGAACTCCAGTTTTTCCTAAAGTGTGTGCCAGGGGAATTAAATTACTGTGGCTATTAAAAGTTGTTACACAGGAAATCATAAGTACATACATTTGGGAAATGTCAAGTTAAGCAAAGGTAAACTGTTTCCTTCTCAGAGTCTGTAATGTGCTACATGCATTGAGTATCTATAAGAGAGTGGAATGTGTTCTTATTTGATTGAAAAAAATGTTTTAAAAGAGCATCTCAAACTTTAGGAAGTGGTGGAGTCTATTTTTCTGCTGCATCCTTCTGCTATTGTTTTAAATTGACCCCTCCTTCCTTTCTTCCTGGTTTCTCTCCTATCTTTTTTTCCTCCATCCTTACTTCCTACCTTCATTCTTTCTCTTCTTCTTTAACCTATAGTCATCTCATCATGTCAAGGTGACTTAAAATACATAGAACAGCAAAGAAGCCTTGGCCTGGTTAAAATTAGAAACGCAGAGAACTGTTGTTAAGAAGAATATTGGGGAAAAAGAAAATAAAAACGAGTTACAGAGAGAATAATGCTTATTGAACCTTGGTATTTCGATTGTGAGTCCCTGATTTATTGGATACCCATAAGACAAACATTTCCTGAACAAAGGATTAGGATCTATTTCTTCCATTTTACCTTCCCTTGTTCTTAACTTCATAATCTTTCCAAGTTTATCATCTACTCAGTCCCAGTTCTTCTTTGGAGGGGCCTGACTGACCTAATAAATATACCATTAAGTTGTAAGGAAGCTTTCTCTGTATACCATCACCAGGCAGTAAGGGATTCTGATTTACTAAGTATTCCAGATATCTTTCATCTAACCATAAATGCTAATATTTTCTTTTCAGTTTAATAGTCGTTGGTACACTATAATATATAACACAATTTCCTCATTGTTAAAGACATCTTAACTTTTTTTATATCATTTTAAAACAAAATGTCATAGTATGAGCCAATTCAAATATATGTTTATGGTATATGGACAAATGTAAGGCGTAATAATAAATGACTCCAAAATATCATGTTTTTCCATTTGATCCAAGTGTCTCCTCCTTCCATCCTATTTTCTGCTCTGCCCCACTGTCTGCTTTTGAGCTACCCACTCCGCTTCTATTTGATCAGGCCTCTGTTGAATATCTTCTGGATGCACTTATATACCAGACTTCTGCCCCTTCTCTACCCATGATTTAACTCTTTGGTGGCCCAACAAAATCCCTACCCATTCTAATGTTCTTTTTATCTGCCACCCTATCTTTCTCTTTTCTTCAGTCATAGCTTACTATGTGTGAGATATTACACATTTATCTCATTTAGATTATACAACAATCCCACGATTCAGGCTTTATAGACTTAGATGAGGACTTAAACTTATATAGCTTAATAAGAGTGGCATTGGGATTCAAATCCAGATAAATCAGAATCCAAAGTTAATACACAGTCTCTCCAATTATACTATTGTCTTCCTAATTGTCCAATACACCAGCCATTTTCAATCGTTCTTCTTCAGTAGGAGTTGGAATTGTCAATCACCCTCCTCTTGAAGCATTATTCTCGTGATTGGTACAATATAATGTTTTTCACTTTCAAATATCTCTGATGGTTTCTTATGTTTCCTTTACTGGTTTCCCAGTATAGGAAATACCTTGATATCTTTATATAATCCTCCTACCTCCCCCTAAAAATCAGTTATCCCCAAGTTTTTTGTCATTTCAACTATACCGTTTCCTCTATAGTACTATCTTAATTCTATCATTTATTTGGTGGGTTTTGCTGTCATCCCTAGAAAGGTGATGCTTCTTAAATTTTTTTCTGTCTGATGCTCATCCTTGAGATTTAACAGAAAAAAAAAAAAAAAAAGATCAGCAGGAGTCACTGAGTTGTGCAAGATGCCGCAATATCTGTGGAGTGACAGCACACACACGGCACAAAACTTAGTTGCCTATGTGGATCTGAATGCTAGATGCTACAAAGTGATCTTATTTTTCTCTTTTGTGTTTAAGGCAGGGCATACAGGGGTGGGAGGTAGATGGTACTGTAAACCCCTTATTGGTGGAATGGGGAGGCTACTATGTCTTGATTGCCCTTTCATGTCTTCATTGGACATTTGTATGTTTTATTTGGGAAAATAGCTATTCAGATTCTTTGCTCTGTTTTTCAGCTGGGCTATCTTTCCTTTTGAGTTGGAATAGTTCTTTATATATTCTACCTACATGTCCTTATCTGATATATGATTGTCAGACAGTTCCCCCCAGTCGCTGGGTTGTCATTTTGTTTTCTTGGCAGTATTCTTTGAAGTAAAAAAGTTTTAAATTTTGATGAAGTCCTATTTAAAATCAGTTTTTTCACTTTGCATGTACAACAAAAACGTCTTATTGTCTTATAAAATAAGACATTCTTGTTTTCTATTATTTTCTTCATAGATAATACATGAATAACATATTAATATTAATTATTTTATAAGCATTTTGGATACAAAATCAATAGCCATCATATATATTGGTAAAAATAAATATCCCAACAAAAGAACAACAAGAACAAAAAGGAATAAATGTAAAAACCCTTATGAAGAAAATTACAGTTGTCACCCAAAAAATCACCAGGATGGCTAAATAGTAGAAAGAAGACCTTTATTGGCAATATCAGCTTGCAAATGGGGATGAGACAGTCTCTGGTGTGGACTAAAAGTGCTCTGTCTTTGGAGAAAGGAAAAGCAGATTGGCTTTTGTGCTTCACAAGGCCCATATCCCTCAGTAGAGTCACACATGTTCAGCAGGTTTGAGGCAAAAGTTATACAAAATCATGAAGGAGGTCAAGTGCATGTGCAATGGGTAAGCATAAATGTAACACACAACCCACATTCACTTTGGGGTGGGGTTTTAGCATTAAATTGAGATCGAATCTGGTTCTTTATGTCAAAAGATGAATTATGGAACACAAAGACAGCTTGTGCCCAGCCTCTATCTGGCTGAAACTGGCTTAAGGATTGCAGTTGTCTATAAAGAAAGAGTATTGTAAGGCCGGTCCTCTGTCCAAAAAGAGTGGTAGTGGTCTCAGTTGTAAAGTAGAGTGAAGAGGGATCTGAACTCCTATTGTTAGAGAGTTTAGTAAGAATGTGGTTGTTTCTTGGTAGCTATAGGGATTTAGGAAGTTGTCATGTCACCTAACTCCTAAACTTTCAACTGGTAGATAACTTTTGTTTTGTTAACCTTGGGGTCCATCTTAGTTGTTAAAGGAGTGTCTATTTTGGTCTTCAAAATACAGTATTGTATTTGGTCCACACAATACAATATTAAAGCACATAAAAGAAGATCCAAATAAATAAACAGCTATGCTATATTCATTAGTTGGATGACTTTGTGTCAGAAAGATATCAATTTGCCCTCAAATTGATCCAAATACTCAGTTAAATTTGAACCAAAGTTCTAACAAATATTTTGTGCATGTCAAGAACTAGATAAATAAACCAAGATTCATATGAAAGAGCAACAGACCAAGAATATTCAAGTTAATTTTGACGAAGAACTAATAGGTAGACTTGTTTTATCTGGCATCAATACTTTCCTTTGATATTTACTAATTAAGACTATGAGATAAGTACAGACAAATTGATCAATGAATTTTAACAGAGAACCCAGAAACCGGTCCATGTATACATGACAGAGGTGAGTAATATAAATCAATGAGGAAAGAGCAGACTTCTCAATAAACAGGTTGAAAACATTTATTATTTTCATTAAAAATTTAGATATCTACCTCACAGTATATACAAAGATTAATTCCAAATAGATTCAACTTCTAAAAGTGAAAAGAAAATTTTTTAAATTTTATAATTTACACGAAAATATAGCTATGATGTTGGTGTGGGGAAACCTAAGACAGATAAGATGATAAGATAAGATACATGAAAAAGACCAACTAAAAGAAAAAAATGGAAATTTAACACACTAAAATTTGAGTTTTCTGAAGAATGATGATGTAAAGAAAGAAGATAATTGGATTAAGAACTCACTTTGTATAACCTAATATTTATGGACATCTATCAAATTATTAAAGACTTCTTTGTGAGATAGAAATAGACATGATCACTGGCTCATGACATTCTAGATGATCCTTGTTTTCCAATTTACAGCATTTTTAATGATGGTGGTGGTGGTAGTGTGTGTATGTGCACATGCATATGTGTGTTTTATACTTAGCTTTTATAATAGTCATAATAAAATGAACTAAATAGCCTATTTGTATAATATTTAATAGTTTGAGAGAAACTATTCATGGAGGATTATATCAAGATATCAAGTCTTCATATCTTGAAGCTCAACCAACAGGTGGACTTTCAATGCAAGTATCAAAAATCATGTGCAATCTCATTTAAGCAAAAATAGTTACTATTTTGCTGAAATGTTTGAAGTCTTGGTTTGGTGTGAGTCTCCCTGAATTGAGGAGACAGAATTGGGAATCTGAGGAACCTAAGCCTTCTAAAGTTCACTGTTGGATGTACCAGAAAGGCAAGAGCTGCACAGAGATTGAAGTTCAGAGATCTGCAGAGGGCTTCCCTCAAGTTCTCAGCTAAATATTCACCAGTACAAGTTTCAGAAGAAACTGCCTGAGTTCAAGAAAAGATCTATTCTAAAGGAAAAGAGGGAATAATCTCCCACACCCATTAAACATCGAATGGAAAACCTCACAGTTCACTCAGCATTGAGTAGGAAAAGAAGGGGACTGCCTCAGTAACAGGGCAAATTCGCCCTAGAGTAACACCTGCTCCAGGCCCGCCTAACAAGGCTTAAAAGCAAGTCTCAAAACCCTTCTAAGTGACTTACCTGTGTCTCAGCACATAGCTCAAAAATATTTGTAGGAATACCAAAAGATTTAACACCAAACATGGTAAAAATTTAAAAGCCTGTTATCCAATAAAAAATACCAAATATCCAAAGAAGCAGAAAAACACTTTCCATGTCAAGAAAAAAAAGTAATCAATAGAAGCAGACTCAGAAGTGACACAGACGTGCCTACAGAAGTAGGAAAGAACATTAAAACAGTCATTTAAACTATATTATAACCATGCAAGAAAGTAGAGGAAAGAGCGAGCATGTCAAGTAGAGACATGTCAGATTTAAGAAGACGCAAATCAAAATGCTGGAAACGAAAATGCATTTTTTAAGATGAAAAGTACACTGGATGGGATTCACAGTAGAAAACCATTAATAAACTTGAAGATATAGCAACAGAAACTATTCAAAATTAATCACAGAGTAAAAAGACTCAAAATATTGAACAGAGCATCAGTGAACAACCTTAAGGAACCTATTATGTATGTAATTGTAGTTGCTGCATATGGAACAGATAAATCATTTGAAGAAATAATGTCTGAAAATTTTCTAAATTTGATTTAAAAAAAACCCATAAACCCGCAGATTCAAGATGTGCCATAGACCTCAAGGACAAGAAACATTAAATAAATAGATATATATACACATACATATACATACATACCAAAACATAGCACAAACAATTTAAAATTAATGACAAAAACAAAATTATAAAAGCAGCCAGAGAATAAAAATACGTTGCATACAGAGGAAAAAACATAAGGATGACAGCAGACTCATTGGAAACAATGTAAATGAGAAGACAGTAGAACGTCTTTAAAACAGTGAGAAAAAAAAAATTGTCAACCTGACGTTTTTTTACCCAGGGCAAATATTTTTCAGAAACAAAGGTGAAAATGAAGCCTTCTTCAGACATACAGAGTCTGAAAGAATTTATTATCTACAGAACAACAGTATAGCAAATGATGAAGGAAATTCTTCAAGCAGGAGGAAAATGATACCTGGTGGAAATCTAGATCTACACTAAGGAATGAAGAGCACCATAAGTGATAAATATATGGGTAAATAGAATGACATTTTAAAATGTTTATAACCCTCCTTAATATATCATTTAAAGTAAAAATAATAACAATATATTTTGGGGCTTATAATATGTGTAGAAGTAAAATGAAGGATACCAACAGCACAGAGACTTCGCGGTGGTGATGGTGATGATGGTGATGAAAATATCCTTCTGTCAAGTTCTTATATTATCTTTAAAGTGGTATAAATTATGAATATATGACTGATACTACTTGTAAAATGGTATGATATTACTTGAAGATAGATTGTGATAAGTTACAGATGTATCTTTTAAATTCTAAAACAACCACTATAAAAACAAAGGATTCCTGTAATCCCAGCACTTTGGGAGGCTGAGGCGGGCAGATCATGAGGTCAGGAGTTTGAGACTAGCCTAGCCAACATAGTGAAACCCCATCTCTACTAAAAATACAAAAAATTATCTGGGCATGGTGGCCAGTGCCTGTAATCCCAGCTACTTTGGAGGCTGAGGCAGGAGAATCACTTGAACCTGGGAGATGGAAGTTGCAGTGAGTTGAGATTGCGCCACTGCACTCCAGCCTAGGCGACAGCGGGAGACTCCCTCTCCAAAAAAAAAAAAAACCCAAACAAACAAAACAACAACAACAACAACAAAAAGGATTGAAGCTAATAAGCCAACAAAGGACATAAAATGGAGCCAGAAGTAACACATAATTCAAAAGACAGAAAAGAAGGAAATGGGAACAAAGAACAGTTGAGGCAAATAGAAAACAAATAGCAAAATGATAGATTTAAATATAACTTTATCAATAATCATGTGAAATGTAAATAATCTAGGTACCTCCATTAACAGATGTAGGTTGGTATATTGAATAAAAAAGCAAGACCCAATTATATGCTGCCTATAATAAACATACTTTACACGCAAAACACAAATCAGTGAAAAGACAAAAAAAACTGAAAAAGATACACTACCTTAATACTAATCAAAAGAAACTCAGGGTGACACTTTTAATATTAGACCAAGTAGATTTCAGAGCAAAGAATATTAACAGGCATAAAGAGAGGCATTTTATAATGATAAAAATAAAAATGAGTTTATCAGAAGGATATAACAATCATTTACATTTATGCACCTAATAATAGAGCCTCAAAATACGTGAAGCAAAATCTGAGAGCTTGAATGGCAAAATTAAAAATTCACAAGTAAAAGTAAAAAGCTTCACCATCCTTTCTCAATAATTGATGGAACAAATGGAAAACAGCTTGGCCTAGTTGACATTTACAGAGCACCTGACAACAGCATAATACACACACTTTGCGGTACAAGTGAAAATTTTATTAAGATAAACCATTTTCTGGATTATCTAAATGGAGTTTAATAAAGCCAGATTAGTGACTGCCTCTAGGAGAAAAAGTAAGTATCAACAGGAGGTGGGATGGGGATTGATGAAAGAAAGAGGAAACTTTTGAGGGTTATGAGTGTATACTGATCATAGGGATATATACATTTGTCAAAATGTATTGTGAATTTTACATCTGTATCTTGTACTTTGTATAAACTTCACTGCAGTGAAAGTATACAAAAGGCATACATGACTATACAAATGATGCACATAAAATATCTCTTTTAACCTCTAACATAGATCAAATACGTTAGTATGAAGTTACTGTGTCAATACTGATCACGGACTAATCAAACCTGAATACCATACTCATCACTTGTTGTGCCTTTAAATCATCTATAACCAAAGATGCTTATTGATTTCCTCAAGAAAACATAATAAGAAAGTGTATTTTGCTAATTTCCTTGATCTATGAAACACTATTACAAATAAAGAAAAATGAAAAACTTAATAGAAATATGAGCAAAACATACATTTTACAGACAAAATAACAAATAGATTAAAACATGAAAGTTTTCAACTTTATTTAAAGTCAATGGTTTGCAAAGTAAAACAACATTCTATTTTCACCTATAAGACTAACAAAGATCAGTTTGACTACCATGTTGGTGAGAGCCATTCTCATTCCTAATTAACCGGAGTATAATTGGTTAAAATTTTCTTTGGAGGGTAAGTGGACAAGATCAAAATTGAATAAGTCGATGCTCTTTGACCTAGTAATTCTGCTTATAAATATTTGTCCAACATATATACTTGGACATTACCAAAGACATATATACAGGAATGTTCATTGTACCATAATGATAGAAAAGATCTCAAAGATCCCTAATTGTATACCAATAGAGAACTGGCTAAAAAAAAAAAAAAAAAAAAAAAAAAAAAAAAAAAAAAAAAGTATGACTATATAAAAGAATAATAAGCCAAAGTTAAAGAGAATAAAGTATATATGTACATGCTGATATGAAGATGTCACGGAGATTTTGTATTTAGTAGAAAACATTTATATTTTGAAGACTAGTGAATAGGATACACTCTCATTGTATAAAAACAAATATATATGGATGCCTGAAAATGTTTAGGAAGGACACAGAGAAACTGTTGATGATTACCTTCCTGAGTCTGAGCTAAGAGGGAGACTCAATAATCACTGCATATCTTCTAGTACTGTTTGACTTTTTCCTATGTACTGCAAAAGTTTAATAATGATACTAAGTACCTTCACAAATATGATTTTTAAACATTAAAATGACAAAAAGAACACCCAAATTCACTCATATCATATTCAAAAAAGAGTTCAATTCTAAGGCAATTAGTTGGGTATTTGTTTTTGTTTTTGTTTTTGTTTTTTCTTAACCATGACTTCTATAAGACATTCTCTGCTCAGTAGCCCAAAAGAGCTGAAGTCCTAACATATGGTTGTTGTTGTTTTTTCTTTTAATCTCAGAAAAATTATAATCTGGTATACTGTGTGAGATTTTATGGATGCAATAATATGGCAGGGTTTAAATTTTTTTACAGTATGTCATTGCCTAGTCTCCTTCTGTAATTCTTTGGAAAACTGAAAAGAATTAATGAGTCCTTTGCCAAAACTACCAATCAATTCAAGCCACTCTGTTAAGTAACTAGTCAACAGCTCATCTTCCAGGTTTCCTTATATTCCAAACCATGCCAGTTTTTTATCAGTTAATAGGCCCCAAAGGTTATGCTTGCTAATCTTAACTGTACTAAAACCCATGAAAATTCCTAAAACAAATCCTATTTTCTGTATTGAACTTTTCTGATGAACTTTTTTTAAAACAAAAAATCACCTTTTCAAACCACACTTAATAGATTCTAACCAATTATTTAACATATAATTCTAAATAAAATTTCTTCTATCTGAAGGTGAGAACTGTATTTGTGTTTCTTTGATTAGAAATATTGACCTTTCCTGATAAAAATTCAGTTCTACTATGTAGTAGTAAAATATCACTTACAGTGAGTTTCATTTGAAGTCTATTAGTTAAAAACATGTTTGCTGGCGGCTAACATTCTCTCAAAAATAAGATAATCTCTTATTTAATTACTTGGAAAAATGGTAATTCACACACATTCTAATTGGAATTTTAATATCAGTCACTGACAACTCGCCCAAGTAAAATCAATTCAATTTTAGTAATAATTACCCAGGAATAAGATACATCGAAAACAAATTTTGAGTCTAATAAATTAAGAAAGATCAAACCTATGCCCTGAGTTTCATCTTTTTTTCCCAGATGTCCTACTTAACTTAGGTGGAAAGAATATTAATCAATAAAGTGATCAAAGAAGCATAACCAGGGAGGAAATGGAGCATAAAATAATTGTTCAGATAAACTTGAACTTGAGTTTGAATCACAACTCTTATGCTTACTACTCATCTGACCTTGGGCTACAACCTGTAAAGCTGTGATGATGATGATGATGATGATAATAATAATACATTTCCCTACAAGACCATTGGGTAGTTTAAATGAGCTTAGTTCACAGTAAATCAATAAATCATAACTATAGTATTATTATGATTAATAAAGAATCTTTCTTAGTTTGTATTTTCCTACAAACTATATAAAGGGATTATTTTATATACAAATATATATATAAAAGTATTACTTTATATATGTACTTTGTATATTTTCCTACAAAATATGTAAAATTATTACTTTTGGTGATAGCCGTTTATTGTGAGAAAAACAGAAAAAAATCATCTCAGAAACTATGTAGTCCTTCTGCTACATTAAGACTAAGATATATATCAGGCCTCAAGGAAAATCAAAATAGTTATTCAACCTTTCAAGAAACAACCTGAGTTCTAGGGTCTCACCTTTTTGGGTGGCATTTATGCTTTCTAAGAGAAAACATCTGAACTGCTCAATTAGTCACTATCTGATATGATCCAAGAGACAAAATTCTTGTCAAGTAACTTCTTTATTTTCAACCCTAAGCATGAACACCAATCCCTGGCCCAACTGTTCCAAGCCAGAAGATAAGGGATAGATTCACTGATTGATCATCACATATGCTGCCCGAGGCAACTTTATTTTATTTTATTTTATTTTATTTAAATTGTGAATCAACTGAGTTTCAGATTCAACAGCAGTTTTAGGCAGAAAGAATGGGAGAAAACCACTTTCCTCAGGAGAAAGATGTCAGCATGGCAGGAACATAAACCTTCATGAAAATATCTCTAATACAATAGTCCAGCTGGAAAATTCACAAATCTGATGATGCAGTGTCTTGGAATTGACTGTAGTCAGTCCACCAGGGCATGCCCTCTGGCCCTGTGGCCTAAGGACTCTCTCAAGTAGGTCAGCAGAACAATTACAGGGCTCAGCTTATTGATTTGTCCTCTTTTAGGGATCACTGCTTTATGCTGTCCCATGTCCTGTGTCTGGACACCATTGTTTTACATGCTTTGTCTTCATTTTTTTCAGTTAGTTGTTTTAGGCAGGAAGATAAATCTGGTCACTGTTACTCTCTGTTATCCAAAAGTAGACATCAGCCCTGTATATTTGATTGAAATACATTGAAAATATAAAATCTCAAATGCATTGGGGGAAAGAGGATGTCTGAGAATATAGAAATTCTCCAAGAAGGTTGACCTTTAGATAAATTGATGTGAGATAAATTGGTTTAAGGCAAAACAATCTGTTTCTAAGTTTTCATGTAAGCTATCATTTTTCTATCTGAAAATGATAGTAGTATTCCAGGAAAGAGTCAAGGGCTAACTAGAACTTCAGTCAGACCATGAAAAATAGCAGCCACCACCACGGTCAGCTGAATACTGTACTTCTCCAGGTTTTTCCCGTGCATGGGTCAAGAGAGATGAATTGTAGGTGTCAGTTTGATAGCAAGCCTTTCATAATCTTTCATTTATTAACCATGTGGATTCGATCATAGTGCAAAAAGGAGAGTGCACCAACAATCCAAAGAGATTAAATGAAGTCATAGGATTCCATACAAGAAAAACCTGTATAAATTTTAATGGTAATTGACCTCAGAGAAGCATATCTACACCATATCCATCTCCACAGAAGAGCCTAAGGAAACTCTATTGATATGTAGTTTCTAGAGGCAAAATATGAGTAACTCTCGACCCCCTAAAAAACTGTGACCAGTGTCCACAGGTCAGGGAGCCACTGTTTCATTTTCTTTCTGGACAGACTGCTCAGAACAGGAGCCATACCATTCACTCAGTCAATATCGCAATCACACATTCAACAATTACCCTAGTAGACCCTGTGCCACGTGCTGGAGCTATTATTACAATCAAGACATTCCTCACATATTTTTGTCTTCTTCCCAACGCCGTGGGGAGGATGGGTCTGCCAAGTCTGCCTGATAAGACTAATTCCTTAGAGCTTATGCAGGTGACATTAAGTCCTACGCTATTCAGATGCTTTTGAGACCCTTGTTTAAAAAATAAAAAACTATGGAGAGTGTAGGTATTACTGTTCTCTCTCCCTCACCAGTTTTAAGCAGTCAACTCAGAAACATCTGCTAACTATCACTGGAAGGTGGCCCACTACCTGCACTTGTTCCATGCTGACGACTGGTGATGGTGCTACTTCAGAGCTGAATTCTCTGATCTAATGTCTTCTTCACCTATATTCTTTTCCCCCGAACCCCACCTTCAAGGAAACTGTGCACACTTATGTCCCCTTTGTTTCTTTTGTCTCTCATACTAAATTTTTAAAAACTGTCCATTTGTTCTATTTTTAATTTTTTATTTGTACTGGAATTATAGCTTTATTCTTTCTGATTGTTTTGTATAACACATGGAACTTCACTTACATTTTTGAGGTTGCTCTGGTTCCCTGAGTTAATGGGAAATCTATCTGAAGCTGCAAAACCATAATCCACATATGAGCCTTTGTAAGTCAGCCTTTTGCAAGTTGAAGTGCTCTACACCTACATACAAATGCTCTTGACATATTTCCTATGTGCTTGCCCCTGAGTTCTTCATGAAACTGGGGAAGGATGCAGTATGGTCAAGAGGGGAGTGAACAGACATGCCTGGAAGAAAAAACAGTCCGTGAAGGAGTATTGAACATTTATTTATTTATCTATCTATTTTTAATGTAGGTAATGTTTTCTAAAGAGACAGGGTCTCACTATGTTGCCCAGTCTGGTCTGAAACTCCTGGGCTCAAGGGATTCTCCTGCTTCATCCTCCCAAAATGTTGGAATTACAAGCATGAGCGCCACCATGACTGGCCTAAACTCTAAAAGTCTGGGCAAAATAATTCAGAGAGAGACTATAAACAAATGGCCTCCTTCAATAAACAAATTATAAAATTTCTAAGATGTTAGAAGCTTAAGAAATTTCTAAGATGTTAGAAGCTTAAGACCTCTAGAAAGAAAATCTCCGAGTGAGAGCAATTACATTTAAAGAAACCCTGAGTCTCTCACTTGAGTTTTTTCTCTAGAGCTCCATTGTTTCCTAGTGTAGCCATTAAAGTCAAAATTGTGGCCATTTAAGTCAAAATTAAATAAAATTTAGAATTTAGTCCCTCAGTCATACTAGTCACATTTCAAATGTTCAGTTGGCCAATGGTGATTAAGGGTGACCAGACTGGCCAGCACAGGGATTTCCATTGTTAGAGAAAGTTCAGCACTGCTCTGGAATTCTTGTTTGATTCCCAACTTTCAAGAGTTCATCAATGGCCTATTAGAACTCCAGCCTAAACATGGACAAAAATACTTTTATTTAGGAGAGGCAAGACAATGACGTCAAGAGTATTATCTAATACTAAAGAAAAATAAGAAAGTGATTCTAATCAGTAATAAAGGACTCAAGATAGTTGTATCTAAGGTAGAGGTTTCTAACATTCCAAGTTAAAAGAAAGAAGGAAAGCTGGTACAACTTTACAGATCCTGGTATCTACTCCTGCCAGGTTCTCACTTATCCTGAGGAAAACAAAAAGGCGGATTTCTTATGGTCTCAGCAACTTTCGTCATATGTCATAGGCAACTGACCAAAAAAAAAAAAAAAAAAAAAAAAAGGCTTATAAGTCAGTTGCAAGTTTCTTATCTATCTACAGTCTACAACCTCATCCCCAGTTTTATGTGAATCTTTTCAACTAGGGTTGTTACAGCTCTGACCTAGGGGTTCTTACTCCTATGTCATCTTTAGCATAACCAAGGATGTGCAAACTCCTTATGGTAAGAAAGGATCATTGCAAAGCTGATTCTCAATCCAGAGAAACGGAAGCCCAAAATGTTTATAGGCAGGGGTGATGTATATTTTTTAAAATTCATCTGCATGATGCTGATATGCCTTTCTGGAAGGAAAAACACCTATCTTTATTCAAAATGACGATTTCTAATACATTTCTCACAACAAAACTCTGGCAAATTCTAACCCTTCCCATCATTACCAGGTTATCAGTTTTCCTCTGGAGCATTTTATAAGCACATTCATCTAAAAGTGCCATACTTGATTATAGGAAATTAGTCTTAGACATTAACAGCCCCATATGTAATAATAAAATCATCACATAATGAGTATAACTGTGACTATTTAAATAAAAATCATTTCAGTACTCATTTATGGATAAGTAATAAAATGTCTTTCGTATACCTCTTGCCTTTCTGAATGTCCTGCCTCCATTGAATCTGCAACCTCCAGCACTGAGATACCACACTGAACGCCAGCTGTTAGTATAGATACCAATGAGCCAAATGTCCCTTTGTTTCTTTTGTCTTACCACTTTCCAGCACAAAAACACTAGAAGACACACCAAAGTGGTGGATGAGTGTCTATGTCAGTCCGAGGAGAAATATGTGAAATTGTTGTTTTTACTAAATTGAGTCAATTACGATAAGAGCATTTCCTTATCAAAGAGGACACATGTTAGCACCAATGGGAAGAAAAAGTGGTGGTATATTATGTTGTAAACTAACAATTGTCTTCATTGTGTTTTATATATGTAACTAAAGGAATACATATTTTTACATTGCTTGTGGTTTGCTATTGACAAGAAGGCAATAAATCTTAATACCATCTTTTTCATGTATAGGAAGTAATGAGAAGGATGTCACACCAGAAAATTTAATATGGTCCAAAGGAAGAAGAAAGAAAAAGAAAAGGAAAAGTCCATTTTAAAGCCTTTCTGGGATATTTTGCTACCTAAAGGTGGCAATAAGAGTACATGAATCTGTGGCTGGCAGACGATGAAACGACTCCGAAGCCCCAAGTCCAGCAACACCTGAAAACAGGAGCTGGGCACTAAAACTCTTCTGCATGATAATATAAAGCATTGTTTCCAAAGTGAAACAATTGGTAGGGAAATCTACATAGAATATGATGCATTTAGAAAATATTTCTCTTCTTTACTGTAAAGTTAGGCTGAACTGTTTCTAAGAATTATTATCTGGCCAGGTGCGGTGGCTCATGCCTGTAATCCCAGCACTTTGGGAGACTGAGGCCGGCAGGTCACCTGAGGTCAGGAGTTCGAGACCAGTCTGATCAACATGGAGAAACCCTGTCTCTAAAAAACGTACACTGGGCATGGTGGTGTATGCCTGTAATCTCAGCTACTCAGGAAGGCTGAGGCAGGAGAATCGCTTGAACCCAGGAGGTGGAGGTTGTGGTGAGCCAAGATCACACCATTGCACTCCAGCCTGGGGAACAAGAGTGAAACTTCTATTCAAAAAATAAATAAATAAACAAACAAACAAATAAACAAAAAGAATGATTATCCATCTTTGGGAGATGTGTGTGGTTACGTACTATATGATTCATTTACATGACGTTCTTGAAACAATAAAAGTATGATTGTGAATCCATAGATCACTGTCAAAGGTGAAGTTTGGCAGGCGGGTGTGACTGGGAGGTGAAAGCACAGGAAGTTCCTTTGGGGTGATGGAGGTGTGGCCTCCTGACTGCGGTCATGGCCTCACAAATCTGTACATGAGATAAAATTTCATACTAAACATTTTTTTAGTGCAGAAAAAAACTAGTGAAATCCAAATAAATCCTGTAGTTTAGTTAATTGTTTGCATTGATGTCTTTTTACTGGTTTTGACAATTACACTATACTTTTGTATGTTATTGTCATTGGGGAAGCTAGGTGAAGGATATACAAAACTATATTTTCTACTTTTGCAACTTCTATATGAGTCTGTAATTATTTCTAATTTTTAAATTATTATACAAATTTTTAAATTTTTTTAATTAAAAAATTATTTTTAATGTAAACATTTTAAAAAGAAAACCTAAACTCAGAGTGCAAAGGAATTTTTTTGTATATTTTTGTAAGTTTTTAGTCAGCTTTAAAATATCCAAAAGGATATCAAGTGGCTTCTAGAATCTCCAGAGAACCAGGCTCTGAGACCACATAGCCAGACATAAGGCTCAAATAATGTCACAGATCTGGCCCAATGAATATATCACAGCATGGTAGCTTCTACCTTTAGCACTGCAGCACTGGAGACTTAACACTGCCACAAACATCACTGTCCCTGTTGCCTCTGGGAGCTGGATGTAACTGCTTCCCTAGATCCCAAAAAAAGCTTCTGCAGAGCTGGGCGCTGTGGCTCACACCTATAATCCCAGCACCTTGGGAGACTGAGGCAGGTGGATCACGAGGTCGAGAGATTGAGACCATCCTAGCCAACATGGTGAAACCCCATCTCTACTAAAAATACAAAAAATTAGCTGGGTATGGTAGCAGGTGCCTGTAGCCCCAGCTACGCGGGAGACTGAAGCAGAAGAATCACTTGAACCTGGGAGACGGAGGTTGCCATAAGCCGAGATTGCGCCACTGCACTCCAGCCTGGCAACAGAGTGAGACTGCGTCTCAAAAAAAAAAAAAAAAAAAAAAAAAAGCTTCTGCATAGTCTCTACTTTTTCACAAAAGTAACTTCTGACTCAGGGTCTGTTTGTATCCATCTGATGGATGGCCTAGGGCATGGGATACAGCCCTTTCTGCAAAGGACAGTGGGAACAGGGTTAGCTAGCACTTTCAGCCTTCATAGTGAAAAGCAGAATCTCCCTCAAAAGGTGGGTAGTTCCCCAAATATGATAAGGAAGTGCCAAAACTGGGTCATCAAAAAAAATGACAAGATCAGAAACTATGGAACTACTAGAAGAAAACATTAGGAAAATGCTCCAGGACACTGGTCTGGGCAAAAATTTGTTGTATAAGACCTTAAAAGCACAGGAAATAAAAGTAAAAATTGATAACTGGGATTATATCAAGCTAAAAAGCTTCTGCACAGCAAAGGAAACAATCAACAAAGTTGAGAGACAACCCATAGAATGAGAGAAAATATTTCCAAACTATCTATCTGACAAGGGATTAATATCCAGAATATACAAAAGTTCAAACAACGTAACAGAAAATAATCAAACAAACTGGTTAAAAAAAATGGGCAAAGGATCTGAATAAACACTTCTCAAAAGAAGACATACATATCTTCTTGGCCAACAGGTATAAGAACAAATGCTAAACCTCATTAATCATAATAGAAATGCAAATCCAAACCACAAGGAGATATCATCTTATCCCTGTTAAAGTAGCTTTTTGTCAAAAAGAGAATAATGGATGCTGGCAAGAATGTGGAGAAAGGAAACCCTTACACACTGTTGGTGGGAATGTAAATCAGTACAACCACTATTGAAAACAGTATGGCGATTCCTCAAAAAAACTAAAAACAGAACTACTGTATGATCCAGCAATTTTACTACTAGGTGTATATCCAAAGAAAGAACATCAGTATATCAAAGAGATATCTACACTCCTGTTTATTGTAGCACTATTCACAATAGCCAAAATTTGGAATCAACCTAAGTGCCCATCTACGGATGAATACAATTTTAAAATGTGGTATATTTACACAACAGAACAGAATATTATTCAGCCATAAAAATAATAAAATTCTGTCATTTGTAGCAACACAAATGGAACTGGAGGCCATTAGGTTAAGCAAAATAAGCCAGGCACAGAAAGGGAAATATTGTTTGCTCTCATTCATATGTGGGAACTAAAAAAGAGGCTATCATGAAAATACAGAGGAGATCAGTGGTTCCCGGAGGCCAAGAAGGGTAGGAGAAAGGAGAAAATAAAGAGAGATTGATTAATGGGTACAAATGTTACAGTTTGATAGAAAAAAATAAGACCTAGTGTTTAATAGATCAGTAGGGCAACTATAGTTTACAATAACCTATTGTATATTTCAAAATCGCTAGAAGAGAATAATTAGAATGTTTCTAAGTGTAAAAGAAAGACTAGTATTCAAGGTGATGGCTATCCAAATTATACCAATTTGATCTTTACAAATTATATCAACAGATTAAATTATCACATGTACCCTGGAAAAAAAATGACAAAAATCTACCACAAATAATAAGTAGAAGCAAGGCCTTTCCCACATCATGCCTCTGCCAACTGAGCCAAATGTTTATCCTAATAAGAAGGTGAGCCTGCGGCACAGGGGTAACCATCCGTGATGCCAGTAGCCTAAAGTACAGCAGCAGCAAGGTCTCTCAACAGGGATGGCTTAGGAGTGGATATGGGGCAAGCTTCTTAAATTTCCAAAATATATTTAAAGAGGAAGTTGCTTCTTAAGGGGAAGGAAGTTAACATTTACATCGTTGGTATGTGTGTGTGCCAATGTGTATCAGATGTGTTGAATAGGAGAGTTATTTTTCACCCTTACTAACAAAGTAATCAAATATCTAGCACAGAAGGACTTGTAACATTTTTACTTTTGCTACTTAGATAATTGGTAACAGGTATAACAGGAGATGATGAAAGATGAGATGCCCAGAAATTAAGA
The DNA here is from genome assembly GCF_008728515.1 of Papio anubis. NCBI lineage: Eukaryota > Metazoa > Chordata > Mammalia > Primates > Cercopithecidae > Papio > Papio anubis. The sequence continues at coordinate 31,487,674 of NC_044983.1, forward strand.
TGTAAAGGAGAAACGGAAGAAGAAGCAGCTTAACTAAAGTGCTAAGACTTAAAGGGAGTAATAAACAATATTATTGATGGTGGGACTGAGACAAAATCATTAAAATACGGTGTTTGTTTTGTAAATATGAATGATCCATATGAAAATTATTTGAGCTTAATAGCACAGAAATGCAAATATAGAAGTCTAAGTTTCACTGGGTTTCATAAAAATCATGTCCACTTTTAGTCAACCATCAATCCCCTTTACAAATATGACCCAGCTTAGTGCAAATCCTCTAATACTAAAGCAATCAACAACAAATACATTTTCATTGATCTTTCTAAAATAAATAACCTGAAGAATTGCTGATCTTAACTATTTTGTACAAATAAGTGAACTTCACCAAAATCATTACTGCCATACATTGTCAAATAATTAACTGTGTGCCACTATTTGTCTCTCCTTCTGTAACTAAAGATAGTACCCCACTGAGAACTAACTGAGAATTTTGACATTCAGGGCAAACGTGTTGCCATACTGAGAATATAAATAACATATATGTAAATATCTTTAGGTAGATATTTTAGGAAAATCAAAGAACTTTCAAACTCATTTAATGTTGTAGTGATATCTAAATATGTTTTGCCTTTTGTTTTAAAATTTCCCAAGAATATTTGCCAAAGGCATTTGCTTCTTTGACTTCTTTTAAAAGTAAGTTCTGTCACTGCTAGCTGCTCCTAAAAAAATTTTTACAATTGTTTAAATTATGGAACTATCAGGAAACATAAATTTTAGAAGGACTTTTAAGATACTTGGGTTACTTCGTAGCCTAAATGAGGATATTTAATCACTTTCCAAAAGTATATTTAGAATCACACAATCCTATGATTATTTAATTTAACTTTTGGAAAAAAAAAAAAAAAAGTTTGCCAATTGTCATAAGTATCAAGTTCCAACACAGCCTGAGTATGGAATTGGGAGGTTTTAATGAGAAGCTTGAGGTGTCACTGAGGGGAAGCTTATGGCTAGAGAACAGGTGGACAGCCGAAGAAAGAACTTGGAGTGGGAATTTGTAACAAACCACATCCTCCAAGGCATTCTTGAGTCTCCCAACTCCCAGTGGAAGAGAAAGGATGACCCAGGGTATTAGGTGGTGGAATTAAAGAACTAATTCAGTGAGTACACTGCTTTCCCTAGAGGAACCTAAAATTCCAAATCTCTAATCCTAGAGGAAGAAGTCACTTGAGTCTAATTCAGGAGGCAAAAGGACAGGACAACAGGATGCTCTACAAAATCTCTAGATTCTAAGCCCAGGAGAGCTCTGTGGCTATTCATAGAGATGTGCCTAGGACTATTAAGCCAGCAGAATGGGGTCCTGGGGACCAAGTTCCATTCTTGAGCAGAGGTAGGAGGAAGGGCAATAGAGCTTGGGTTCAAGGTTGGACTCCTGTGCCAGGAATGAACTGCATTGGAAACCAATAATGATAGCTGGGTTCAAACGTCACCAGGCCGGTTAAATATATGCTTGCAGTGAAGAAAGCAGAAGTGGGTGAGGAAGTGATCATTTGGATTTCAGATGGGTACACAGAGTCTTGCCCAAATATGACAGGCATATTATAGATCTTAAGATGCCTCCAGGCCTGGTTCTTATTGACTCACAAACTGACTGATTTGTATTGCTGTGAAAGAGCAGATTCATGATTTAGTGTCATTATTCCAGTAATAGCTATTAATTGTAGGAGTGTTTGAAAAAATACAGAAAACATTTAAAAAAGAAAATAAATATTCCATTATTCCACCATCAAAAGATGAGATAAGCTCCATTAAAAACTTTGGTATTATTCTTTCAGTATATTTCATATTACATACACACACATACACATATGCTATTATTATAAGAAAATCTATTACACATTCTTCATCAGATGATCACATTATTGCAATTGCTTATTTAGTCATCTCTCCTGCCAAGAAGGCGGGGACAATATCTTCCTTACCATCATATTTCTACTACCCAGCATAATACTTAGCACAGAAAGACAGACATTATATAAAAACACATACAAACTTTGTAGGTTTTGAAAAATACTGCCAAATTGCCCTTGTGGCAGGTTGCACCAATTTTTAAACCCACAAGCAATTATGAGAGGTTCATTTCCCTTCACTCACAACGAAACTGCATCTTATCACGTTTTAAGAATCTTTACCATTTTGCTGGGATTAACTTGTCTCTCATTATTCTATATTTGCATTTCTAAGCTATTAAGCTTGAATAATTTCCATATGGGCCATTTGTTTTTGCAAAACAAACACTACCCCTTCAATGATTTTGCCTGGCTTCTGCCTTCACTAGTATTTATTGCCTCTTTAAAACACTGAGTTAATAGTTTTATTTGTTCCTTTGTCAGCCTCCCCTGAAAATGATGACACTTTTCAGACAGTACCACTTCTTTCTGCTCATTTCAATTCAATGCTCATACAGGGCATTGTGCATACTGGCTGTCCAAGCTGTGCACTAAGCAGGTGAATCTTCCCTGCCCTGGGAGTGAGTAATAACAGAACTTAAAGAAGCCTCCTGGGTAGGAAAATCATGGGTACTGGTAACAGACATATGGGTTCAAATTCTGGCTTCTCTACTTACTCACTTAACAAGACAACCCCCATGGGTTTCAAATTTTTACTTAGGAGGAATAATACCAATTTGTCTTGCAAGGTTATGTCAATGAAAAGAGTCAAACTCTATAAAATATTTGAAGAGATTTATTCTGAGCCAAATATGAGTGACCAGTAGCCCATGACACAGACCTCAGGATGGCTATGGCTTGGTTTTACACATTTTAAGGAGACATAAGACATCAATCAATACATGTAAGATGCACATTGGTTTGGTCCAGTAAGGTAGGACAACTTGAAGCAGTGTGCTATGGTTTGGCTTTGTGTACCCACCCAAATCTCGTCTCAAATAGTAATCCCCATGTGTCAAGGGAGGGACCTGGTGGGAGGTGATTGGATCATGGGGGCAGTTTCCCCCATGCTCTGCTTGTGAGAGTGAGTGAGTTCTCATAAGATCTGATGGTTTAAAGGTGTGGCACTTCCTCCCAACCTCCTGCCACCACGTAAGATGTGCCTTGCTTCTCCTTCACCTTCTGCCATGATTGTAAGTTTCCTGAGGCCTCCCCAGCCATGCAGAACTGTAAGTCAATCAAACCTCTTTTGTTTATAAATTACCCAGTCTCAGGTAGTTCTTTATAGCAATGTGAAAACAGACTAATACATGGGGGCTTCCAGGTCATAGGTAAATGTAAATATTTTCTGATTGGCAACTGGCTGAAAGAGTTAAGTTATTGTCTAAAGACCTACAATCAATAGATGGGAATGTCTGGGTTAAAATACAGAGTTGTGGAGACTAATAAGGGGTTGCAGAGCTTTATCATGTAGTTGAAGCCTCCAGGTAGCAGTCTTCAGAGATAATAGTAATAATAGATTGCAAATGTTTCTCTTTTTTTAACTTTTAAGTTCAGGGGTACAAGTACAAGATGTGCAGGTTTATTATATAGGTAAATGTGTGTCATGGGGGTTTATTGTACAGATTATTTTATCATGCAGGTATTAAGCCTAGTACCCACTAATTATTTTTCCTGATTCTCTCCTGCCTCCCACCTTCCACCCTCCAGTAGGCCCCAGTGTGTGTTGTTCCCTTCTATGTGTCCTGTGTTCTCATCATTTAGCTCCCATTTATAAGTGAGAACATGTAGTATTTGGTTTTCTGCTACTGCTTTAGTTTGCTAAGGATAATGGCCTCCAGCTCCAAAGGACATGAGCTCATTCTTTTTCATGGCCACATAGTATTTCACGGTGTATAGATTGCAAATGTTTCTTATCAGAATTGAAGAGTCAGTACTATAAATCTTAAGGTCTCTGTGTTGATGTTAATGCTGGTCATCTGTGCCTGACTTCCAAAAGGGAGGAGAGTATAAGGAGGCATGTTCACCTTGCTTTTCGTCATTGCCTGAACTTGTTTTTCAGATTAGCTTTGGAATGCCCTTGACTGAAGGGAGACTTAGAATTTTATTTTTGATTTACAGTTGCTACAAAGACCAAATGATATAAAATATGAAAAAACACTATACATATAAAGGTTATATTGTTGCTCTTGTTACTGCTTTCCTTGGGAAAAAGTATTATATCCATCACCTGTTTTGAGGCAAATTAGTAAAAACAGTTTCCTTGCCAAGGCTAAAAATAAAACACGAGAGACTCAGTATTGCCCAGGAGAGCATATAAGGCTATTGAAGTTTGTAGTTTCTATGGAAGCTAATAAAGCTAAATAAGAACTTATTCCATGGACACCTTAATGTCATTCTCAGTCATAACCCAATTTGCTCTACTTGTCTTCCTACAGAAGCAGAGATTTGTTCTGCAAAGGGAAGCACATTTGACTTCCTCTTGGGGTTATTCCAACATGGCGGGGCATTGACTGACATGAAAAAGAAGCCTAGAGCTGAGGAAAGGACTGGGAGAGAATCCTAAAGAGCTAGAGCACTTGGAAGTCTAGCTTTCTTGTTTAAAATTTTAGCAAGCCAAAAAAGAAACTTTTAAGAAATGCCTCTTGTATCCTGTCTTCCTCTCCAGGCTTCACACAATTCAGACAAATTCTGCCATCTCAATGATTCTTACCCTAGGTGTCCCTACTACTTAGGAAATTCTCTAATTATCTCAAATAGTGTTGTATAGTTTCTCAAAATGCTTTAAAGCAGTTTACATTTATTTTTTATCCACTTTAAAATACTTAAATATATGTCTTACAATATTTTTAGAGGAAATAAAAGGGCATTTTGAAATCAATTCATGGGATGCATTTTTTCTTATCCGAGATGGGGACTCACCTGGAAAAAAAAATCTAGGTGATTATTAGGAAAGACCATCTATCTACCTCAGTGTTCTTAAATTATAACACTCAGACTCTTAGAGCCCTATTGTTAGAGTAGGTAGATAGGCAGATGTGAGCAGGGCAGGATGGGGCCCCAAAGAATGTCAGGTGACTGTCAGGTGATTGTCAGGCAGCTGGAGGGGAAAATTTCCTAAGAACAGGAGACATCTTGAACTTGTGAGAAACCACTTCCTAATAAGACTTAAAATGATGGAGTTTGACCTCCCTCTGGGGACATGCCCAGGCATGTGTAGTAAGGCATAAAATGGCAGAGTTCGACCTGTATATGACTTTCCTCTAAAGGTGCTTGTTGTCTAGTGCTAGCAGTAAGGGAAAATTGCCCTAAGAAAGCATGTGCACAGCTTCAACCACCAAATGGTACATGTGGTCCCTCCCAGATACTGGCAAGACACTGCACATGCAACAATTAGGTAACAATCCATGCCAGGGGAATGACGAGAGGAAGAGACCAGGGAAAACCAGGAAGTAGCAAATCTGTAAGAGCCCTGAGCTAACGACCAGGCAGGGTACTCAATCTTTTGAGTTTCCTGCTTGGTTCGTGACATAGTTTGGCTGTGTCCCCATCCAAATCTCACCTTGAATTGTAGTTTCCATAATTCCCATATGTTGTGGGAGGGACTTGGTGGGAGTTAATTGAATCATGGGGGCAGTTACCCTCATGCTGTTTTCACGATAGTGAGTTCTCATGAGATCTGATGATTGTCTAAGGGGTTTTTTCCCCTTTTGCTCTGCACTTCTCCTTGCTGCTGCCATGTGAAGAAGGATGTGTTTGCTTCCCCTTTCACCATGATTCTAAGTTGAGGCCTCCCCAGCCCTGCAGTACTGTGAGTCAATTAAACCTCTTTCCTTTATAAATTACCCAGTCTCGGGTATGTCTTTATAGCAGCGTGAGAACTGACTAATATAGTTCCTTCCAAGTGTACTTTTCTTTGCTTCAATAAACTCTCATTTCTACTTTAAACCTATTTTCGTCTCTTGGCTAAATTCTTTCTCCCAAGAAGACAAGGATGAAAGATTATGAAGCCCACCCAAACTTGCCACTGGTAACACTATCAAATGGAAATGTGATATTTACATGCCATTAGACTGCCCCAATAGTTTTAGCAGGACCTTAATATCCTCTTAGTATCCCCCTCCCTATTTGATCAGACATTCTGTTTGACTGATAGAATTAATGTAAAAACGAATAATTACTATTTATGAAATTAAAAGTTAAAATATGGTGAATAACTCGGAAGTCATTTTTGTTGGCTAAAGGGTTGGAAAAAACAATCAAGATCATTAAATTTTATAGAGGAGGAAATTTAAACTCAACGTCACTCAGCGAGTTAGTGGCTGGCCTGGGATTGGGATCTCCTGGCTCCTAGTATAGCATGTTTTCCCTCCAATCAAAAATCAGTATTTATGTAGAGTTGAAAAGGGGCTCTCTAAACAACAGTAATAATAAATAATTAAAACTTTCAGTCTTTAATTTAAACCTTCGACATACAGATATGAGACCCCTACAGTATGCATGCTATGGCCATGTTTGCCTTTGCTGGGGGATACAAACGTGATTAGGACAAATCATCTGCCCTTAGAGACCTTTGCACCAGGGGAAATAATGCATTAACTACATGAATAAGGAACACAAAAAATAAAATGGTAGGTGCTGTCAGAGACAAAGATGATGCATGACAGAGATTAAGAAAGTTTGAGGTTTAGACTGTTTTGATTTCAGGCCAAAAAATTGATTAGCACATGACAAAGAATGTCCTCTCAGGGTGCTCAGCTGTACCCAGTACTGGTTACTTTTCACCCTTCAGTGCAAATTTCGCTCCTTTCATCCTTCCCTTCAATCTCGCATATAAAAATCTCACATAACTTTAAGTTGAGGCTCAGTCCAAATATCATTTTCTCTATGTATTTTCCTTAATCATCTCAGTCCTAAACAACCTCTAAAAATTCTTGGAGCACTGAGCATTTCTATTGCATACATAATACTTTATTCCATAAAGCCTGATGTTGTACTTATGTGCACACAGGTTTCGTTAAAAGAGAAAAAAGGATTCATGACACTTGTTAAAGAAGGTAAGGACAACTTTATTCAGGGGATTGGGGAGTACTACAGTGGTGTTTTGTAGTAGAGGACAGAGAGAGGAAATGAACCTCGATTCTAAATGTAAGGACAATGAAGATTTGTAGCCAAGGAGCATGGTAAGAGGTCAATGGATGAAAGATTACTAAGAGGAAACATCAAGGTTAGGGGGATTCTTTCTAGACCAACTCAACAGGATTCTTGCTAAAGGCAGGCCAAAGTGACAAGATACTAGAGGTGAAGGATTTTTCCTAAACAGACTCAGTAGGAGTCTTGCTAAAATGAGACTAAATGTGCCAATGACAGAACCCAAGTTTGGGGACTAGTCAGAAAGAGACTCACAGGAGCTTGACTCAAATGTGGCCAAAAGAGAGAGTTTCAAACTGTGTTTTGGCCCTGCCTATCTTTCTAACCTTATGTACTAGAACCCCACTATATTGTCTCTACATTCTGTCAAAAATAAATAAATGAGAATCCCAAGTATCTCATCTTCTCATTTTCTTGTCTTCATCCTCACTGTTCTTCCTTTCTGGAACACCTTTTCTCCTTTTTGTTTTCTCAGCATTATTTCCTCCAACAAACCCCTTCTAATACCCTACCCAATCCCCCAGTTCCTGGTCTGATGTGGTCTGAAATGAGGCAGAGCTCTCTGGCCAATTACATCAGGGCCAGGAGTGCAGAGGCAGCTCTCTTCTTATGATTGTCACCATGGCTGAAGTAAAGCACCAGATCATGTCCCAGAGGTCAAAACTGAGATAAGTGGAAACTGGGTGATCATCACAGGGGAGTGAGCAGACAGGAGGAACCAAGGAACACAGCTCAAGTCAGTGGTATAGAAAACAAACCCACAAGGAGAAACAGACAGGGAAAATGGTAAGTATGACAAAGTAAGAGCGCAAAAGTCCCCCAGAAATGGTTCTCCAGTTTTCAATATGAACAATGTGCTTAAACTGGAGACTAACTAAATGACAAGCACCCTTTTTATGTCCTTCCTCCAGGACATAGATTACGATAACAAAATCCCATGGCAACTTTTGGAATTCTGGAGTTTTTCCCAGAAATCTCTTGGACCACAAATTTCTTATCAGTATTGGCTAATTTCTGTGGCATGAGGGATACAAGCAGGTACAGGGAAATAGTTGTGACTGCTGTGAACAGAAGGGGACGGGGTTCCCCTGAGGGTGTGTATTAGGCAGGGTTTTCTAGCAGGACAGAATTAATAGGATAGATGTATATATGATGGGGAGGTTTTTTTCTGTTTTGTTTTGTTTTTTCAGATGCAGTTTCGCTCTTGTTGCCCAGGCGCCATCTCAGCTCACTGCAACCTCCACCTCCTGGGTTCAAGCAATTCTCCTGCCTCAGCCTCTCGAGTAGCTGGGATTACAGGCATGCACCACCACACCCAGCTAATTTTGTATTTTTAGTAGAGACGGGGTTTCTCCACATTGGTCAGGCTAGTCTCGAACTCCCAACCTCAGGTGACCCACCCGCCTCAGCCTCCCAAAGTGCTGGGATTACAGGCATGAGCCACCGTGCCAAGCCTATGATGGGGAGTGTATTAAGGAGAATTGACTCACACAATGACAAGGTAACATCTCATGATAGGCCATCTGCAAGTTGAGGAGCAAGGAAGCCAGTAGTGGATCAGTTCGAGTCCTAAAACCTCAAAAGTAGAGAAGCTGACAGTGCAGCCTTCAATCTGTGACCAAAAGCCTGAAAGCCCCTGGCAAACCACTGGTGTAAGTCCAAGAATCCAAAAGCTAAAGAACTTGGAGTCTGATGTTCGAAATCAGGAAGCATCCGGCACGGGAAAAAGATGAAGGCCGGAAGACTCGGCAAGTCTTCTCTTCCATCTTCTCCTGCCTGCTTTATACTAGCTGCACTGGCAGCTGATTACATGGTGCCCACCCAGATTAGAAGTGTGTCTTCCTCTTGCAGTCCACTAACTCAAATGTTAATCTCCTTTGGCAACACCCTCACAGACACACCCAGGAATAATACTTTGCATCCTTCAATCCAATCAAGTTGATACTCAATATTAGCCATCAAGTTGACACTCAATATTAACCATCACAGGGTGTTTATGTAGCAAATGAGAACAGGCAAAAGTTGTAGTGTTGAAGTAGGTGAGACCAGGGGAATTTTGGTGACAAACAAAGGTTCTTCACAAATAATGAATTGAAGCTGCTAAATTGGAAATATTAGATTTATATGATGTTGACTTGAAATGTAGAGGGGTTTTTGTGAATCTAGCTCAGCATGAACGTATCAACTCATCTGGAATAGCTCTCATAAAATTAACTCAGGAGAGGCCAGGTGTGATGGCTCACATCTGTAATCCCAGAACTTTGGGAGTCCGAGGTGGGCAGATTACCTGAGGTCAGGAGTTTGAGACCAGCCTGGCCAACATGGCAAAACTCCATCTCTACTAAAACTACAAAAATTAGCTAGGCTGGGTGGCGGGCCCCTGTAATCCCAGCTACTTGGGAGCCTGAGGCAGGGGAATCACTTGAACTCGAGAGGTAGAGGTTGCAGTGAGCCAAGATCATGCCACTGCACTCTAGCCTAGGCGACAGAGTGAGACTCTGTCGCAAAAAAAAAAAAAAAATAGAATTAACTCAGAAGATTCTGTTCCATTAAGTAAATTAGGGAAGGATCAAATGTTTACAGCTCTGAGGAACAACCATCATTTTTCACAGTTCAAACCAGAACTCAGCTAGTAGAGCATCTAAAAGACAGACTGCTCAAGTTCAATCCATGTCTCACTCACTTTCCCAGTGCCTGTGATTTCCTCTAGTAAATCTATTGCCAAGTCATAGATATGCACTATTTAATAACCTGCTTGTGAAAGTTGGGTAGACACCTGACTAGGTGTAAGCATGGAAGACCTCAAATGAGTCCTCTGAAGCTGAAATAGAAGCCGCTAATGGAAACTAGGACCCGGAAAGCCCATGAAGGTAAAAGATTCCTTTGGTGAGCAGTCATAGTCATGGGCTTGAAAGACTTTGACCAAGCACTCATGTCTATTACCTGTCCTTGTGGTGGCAGAACAGAATGAGGTTTCTATGTGATTCCTTATTTACCTATATCACAAGTCAGGGATGAGTGGGAATTCAAGAGATGAAAAATATCATCCAGTTTCCAGGAGGTAGGGCAGATTTGGGGGTGGAAGGAAGGGAGGTTCCCATAGAGGGTGTGTTCAAGCACAGAGGTAGGTGAAGGAGATCAGAATATGCCGCCTCAAACTATACCACTTGGCATATGAATTATTTTGATTTCAAGATGATAGAGGGAAATAAAGCAAAAGCAGACAGAACTCTCTTCCCTCCCCCATCTGCCTAAAAGCAGAGCCTTAGTTTCCCTTTGTGAAGGTGCCCCCTTCCCCTCTCAGATACCAGGCGGAACAGGAGGACAACCCTTATCACCAGACATAGAGACATAACTGAGATGAATCTGCATAAACAAACCTTTCTAATTAACGTTTATCTATCATTAGTTTCCCCCATATGTTTACCTTCCCACAATTTACCATTCCAAGAGGCCTAAAATCCCATATCCTTTATTTAGTCACTTCTCCACAATTTATCACCTTTTGTTAAAATGATATATAAGGCCAAGCATAGTGGATCATGCCTGTAATTCCAGCACTTTCACAGCAGGGGTTGCAATCTCTATGTCTGATAAAACAGACTTTAAACCAATAAAGATCAAAAGAGACAAAGAAAGGCATTACATAATGCAGCCATAAAAAAGGATGAGTCCATGTTCTTTGCAGGGATATGGATGAAGCTGAAAGCCATCATGCTCAGCAAACTAATACAAGACAGAAAACCAAACACCACATGTTCTCACTCATAAGTGGGAGTTGAACAATGAGACACATGTACCAGAGGTACAAAGAGGAGTGGGTAACATCCCTTCTGAAACTATTCCAAACAATAGAAAAACAGGGAATCCTCCCTAACTCATTTTATGAGACCAGCATCATCCTGATACCAAAACCTGGCAGAGACGAACAAAAAAATAAAATTTTAGGCCAATATCCCTGATGAACATCGATGTGAAAATCCTCAATAAAATACTGGCAAACCAAATCCAGCAGCACATCAAAAAGCTTATCCACCACAATCAAGTTAGCTTCATCCCTGGGATGCAAGACTGGTTCAACATACACAAATCAATAAGCATAAACATAATCCATCACAAAACAGAACCAATGACAAAAACCACATGATTATCTCAATAGATGCAGAAAAGGCCTTTGACAAAATTTAACAGCCCGTCATGCTAAAAACTCTCAATAAACTAGGCATTGATGAACATATCTCAAAATAATAAGAGCTATTTATGACAAACCCACAGTCAATATCATACTAAATGGTCAAAAACTGGAAGCATTCCATTTGAAAACTGGCACAAGACAAGGATGCCCTCTCTCACCACTCCTATTCAACATAGTATTGGAGGTTCTGGCCAGGGCGATCAGGTAAGAGAAAGAAATAAAGGGTATTCAAATAGGACAAGAGGAAGTCAAATTGTTTCTGTTTGCAGATGATATGATTGTATATTTAGAAAACCCCATCGTCTCAGCCCCAAATCTCCTTAAGCTGATAAGCAACTTCAGCAAAGTCTCAGGATACAAAATCAATGTGCAAAAATCACAGGCATTCCTATACACCAAGAACAGACAAAGAGAGAGCCAAATCATGAGTAAACTCCCATTCACAATTGCTACAAAGAGAATAAAATACCTAGGAATACAACTTACAAGGGATGTGAAGGACCTCTTCAAAGAGAACTACAAACCACTGCTCAAGGAAATAAGAGAGGACACAAACAAATGGAAGAACATTCCATGCTATGGATAGGAAGAATCAATATATCATGAAAATAGCCATACTGCCCAAAGTAATTTATAGATTCAAAGTTATCCCCATCAAGCTACTATTGACTTTCTTCACAGAAATGGAAAAAGCTACTTTAAATTTCATATGGAACCAAAAAAGAGCCCACCTAGCCAAGACAATCCTAAGCAAAAAGAACAAAGCTGGAGGCATCACACTACCTGACTTCAAACTATACTACAAGGCTACAGTAACCAAAACAGCATGGTACTGGTACCAAAACAGATATATAGACCAATGAAACAGAACAGAGGCCTCAGAAATAATGCCACACATCTACAACCATCTGATCTTTGACAAACCTGAGAAAAACAAGAAATGGGGAAAGGATTCCCTATTTAATAATGATGTTGGGAAAACTGGCTAGCCATATGCAGAAAGCTGAAACTGGATCCCTTCCTCACACTTTATACAAAAGCAATTCAAAATGGATTAAAGTCTTAAATGTAAGACCTAAAACCATAAAAACCCTAGGAAAAAAACCTAGGCAATACCATTCATAGACTTCATGGCTAAAACACTAAAAGCAATGACAACAAAAACCAAAATAGACAAATAGGATCTAATTAAACTAAAGAGCTTCTTCACAGCAAAAGAAACTATCATCAGAGTGAACAGGCAACCTATGGAATGGGAGAAAATTTTTGCAATCTATCCATATGACAAAGGGCAAATATCCAGGATCTGCAAAGAACTTAAACAACTTTACAAGAAAAAAACAACCCCATCAAAAAATGGGTGAAGGACATGAACAGACACTTCTCAAAAGAAGACATTTATGCAGCCAACAAACATGAAAAAATGCTTATCATCACTGGTCATTAGAGAAAGGCAAATCAAAACCATAACGAGATACCATCTCATGCCAGTTAGAATGGCGATCATTTAAAAAGTCAGGAAACAACCGGTGCTGTAGAGGATGTGGAGAAATAGAAACACTTTGGGTTTTTTTTTTTTTTTTTTTTTTTT